>NW_027194707.1:0-38485 GCF_032444005.1 Ranitomeya imitator
ATATGTTTTCAGGTATCTCCTATACTAATAGAGCCACATGCTCACCGGTTTGCCACACGATGTAGGCCTATGGACTGAACAAGAAACCACCAAAAATTTTAACCAGTCATCGTTCTCACAACAATGAGGACCAGTCATTCGAAATGACTTCTCCATGCATTTTATGCATTGGTAAAAGCACTATGATGAAAAGTGTGATATGTTTTCAGGTATCTCCTATACTAATAGAGCCACATGCTCACCGGTTTGCCACATGATGTAGGCCTATGGACTGAACAAGAAACCACCAAAAATTTTAACCAGTCATCGTTCTCACAACACTGAGGACCAGTCATTCGAAATGACTTCTCCATGCATTTTATGCATTGGTAAAAGCACTATGATGAAAAGTGTGATATGTTTTCAGGTTTCTCCTATACTAATAGAGCCACATGCTCACCGGTTTGCCACATGATGTAGGCCTATGGACTGAACAAGAAACCACCAAAAATTTTAACCAGTCATCGTTCTCACAACACTGAGGACCAGTCATTCGAAATGACTTCTCCATGCATTTTATGCATTGGTAAAAGCACTATGATGAAAAGTGTGATATGTTTTCAGGTATCTCCTATACTAATAGAGCCACATGCTCACCGGTTTGCCACATGATGTAGGCCTATGGACTGAACAAGAAACCACCAAAAATTTTAACCAGTCATCGTTCTCACAACACTGAGGACCAGTCATTCGAAATGACTTCTCCATGCATTTTATGCATTGGTAAAAGCACTATGATGAAAAGTGTGATATGTTTTCAGGTATCTCCTATACTAATAGAGCCACATGCTCACCGGTTTGCCACATGATGTAGGCCTATGGACTGAACAAGAAACCACCAAAAATTTTAACCAGTCATCGTTCTCACAACACTGAGGACCAGTCATTCGAAATGACTTCTCCATGCATTTTATGCATTGGTAAAAGCACTATGATGAAAAGTGTGATATGTTTTCAGGTATCTCCTATACTAATAGAGCCACATGCTCACCGGTTTGCCACATGATGTAGGCCTATGGACTGAACAAGAAACCACCAAAAATTTTAACCAGTCATCGTTCTCACAACACTGAGGACCAGTCATTCGAAATGACTTCTCCATGCATTTTATGCATTGGTAAAAGCACTATGATGAAAAGTGTGATATGTTTTCAGGTATCTCCTATACTAATAGAGCCACATGCTCACCGGTTTGCCACATGATGTAGGCCTATGGACTGAACAAGAAACCACCAAAAATTTTAACCAATCATCGTTCTCACAACACTGAGGACCAGTCATTCGAAATGACTTCTCCATGCATTTTATGCATTGGTAAAAGCACTATGATGAAAAGTGTGATATGTTTTCAGGTATCTCCTATACTAATAGAGCCATATGCTCACCGGTTTGCCACATGATGTTGGCCTATGGACTGAACAAGAAACCACCAAAAATTTTAACCAGTCATCGTTCTCACAACACTGAGGACCAGTCATTCGAAATGACTTCTCCATGCATTTTATGCATTGGTAAAAGCACTATGATGAAAAGTGTGATATGTTTTCAGGTATCTCCTATACTAATAGAGCCACATGCTCACCGGTTTGCCACATGATGTAGGCCTATGGACTGAACAAGAAACCACCAAAAATTTTAACCAGTCATCGTTGTCACAACACTGAGGACCAGTCATTCGAAATGACTTCTCCATGCATTTTATGCATTGGTAAAAGCACTATGATGAAAAGTGTGATATGTTTTCAGGTATCTCCTATACTAATAGAGCCACATGCTCACCGGTTTGCCACATGATGTAGGCCTATGGACTGAACAAGAAACCACCAAAAATTTTAACCAGTCATCGTTCTCACAACACTGAGGACCAGTCATTCGAAATGACTTCTCCATGCATTTTATGCATTGGTAAAAGCACTATGATGAAAAGTGTGATATGTTTTCAGGTATCTCCTATACTAATAGAGCCACATGCTCACCGGTTTGCCACATGATGTAGGCCTATGGACTGAACAAGAAACCACCAAAAATTTTAACCAGTCATCGTTCTCACAACACTGAGGACCAGTCATTCGAAATGACTTCTCCATGCATTTTATGCATTGGTAAAAGCACTATGATGAAAAGTGTGATATGTTTTCAGGTATCTCCTATACTAATAGAGCCACATGCTCACCGGTTTGCCACATGATGTAGGCCTATGGACTGAACAAGAAACCACCAAAAATTTTAACCAGTCATCGTTCTCACAACACTGAGGACCAGTCATTCGAAATGACTTCTCCATGCATTTTATGCATTGGTAAAAGCACTATGATGAAAAGTGTGATATGTTTTCAGGTATCTCCTATACTAATAGAGCCACATGCTCACCGGTTTGCCACATGATGTAGGCCTATGGACTGAACAAGAAACCACCAAAAATTTTAACCAGTCATCGTTCTCACAACACTGAGGACCAGTCATTCGAAATGACTTCTCCATGCATTTTATGCATTGGTAAAAGCACTATGATGAAAAGTGTGATATGTTTTCAGGTATCTCCTATACTAATAGAGCCACATGCTCACCGGTTTGCCACATGATGTAGGCCTATGGACTGAACAAGAAACCACCAAAAATTTTAACCAGTCATCGTTCTCACAACACTGAGGACCAGTCATTCGAAATGACTTCTCCATGCATTTTATGCATTGGTAAAAGCACTATGATGAAAAGTGTGATATGTTTTCAGGTATCTCCTATACTAATAGAGCCACATGCTCACCGGTTTGCCACATGATGTAGGCCTATGGACTGAACAAGAAACCACCAAAAATTTTAACCAGTCATCGTTCTCACAACACTGAGGACCAGTCATTCGAAATGACTTCTCCATGCATTTTATGCATTGGTAAAAGCACTATGATGAAAAGTGTGATATGTTTTCAGGTATCTCCTATACTAATAGAGCCACATGCTCACCGGTTTGCCACATGATGTAGGCCTATGGACTGAACAAGAAACCACCAAAAATTTTAACCAGTCATCGTTCTCACAACACTGAGGACCAGTCATTCGAAATGACTTCTCCATGCATTTTATGCATTGGTAAAAGCACTATGATGAAAAGTGTGATATGTTTTCAGGTATCTCCTATACTAATAGAGCCACATGCTCACCGGTTTGCCACATGATGTAGGCCTATGGACTGAACAAGAAACCACCAAAAATTTTAACCAGTCATCGTTCTCACAACACTGAGGACCAGTCATTCGAAATGACTTCTCCATGCATTTTATGCATTGGTAAAAGCACTATGATGAAAAGTGTGATATGTTTTCAGGTATCTCCTATACTAATAGAGCCACATGCTCACCGGTTTGCCACATGATGTAGGCCTATGGACTGAACAAGAAACCACCAAAAATTTTAACCAGTCATCGTTCTCACAACACTGAGGACCAGTCATTCGAAATGACTTCTCCATGCATTTTATGCATTGGTAAAAGCACTATGATGAAAAGTGTGATATGTTTTCAGGTATCTCCTATACTAATAGAGCCACATGCTCACCGGTTTGCCACATGATGTAGGCCTATGGACTGAACAAGAAACCACCAAAAATTTTAACCAGTCATCGTTCTCACAACACTGAGGACCAGTCATTCGAAATGACTTCTCCATGCATTTTATGCATTGGTAAAAGCACTATGATGAAAAGTGTGATATGTTTTCAGGTATCTCCTATACTAATAGAGCCACATGCTCACCGGTTTGCCACATGATGTAGGCCTATGGACTGAACAAGAAACCACCAAAAATTTTAACCAGTCATCGTTCTCACAACACTGAGGACCAGTCATTTGAAATGACTTCTCCATGCATTTTATGCATTGGTAAAAGCACTATGATGAAAAGTGTGATATGTTTTCAGGTATCTCCTATACTAATAGAGCCACATGCTCACCGGTTTGCCACATGATGCAGGCCTATGGACTGAACAAGAAACCACCAAAAATTTTAACCAGTCATCGTTCTCACAACACTGAGGACCAGTCATTCGAAATGACTTCTCCATGCATTTTATGCATTGGTAAAAGCACTATGATGAAAAGTGTGATATGTTTTCAGGTATCTCCTATACTAATAGAGCCACATGCTAACCGGTTTGCCACATGATGTAGGCCTATGGACTGAACAAGAAACCACCAAAAATTTTAACCAGTCATCGTTCTCACAACACTGAGGACCAGTCATTCGAAATGACTTCTCCATGCATTTTATGCATTGGTAAAAGCACTATGATGAAAAGTGTGATATGTTTTCAGGTATCTCCTATACTAATAGAGCCACATGCTCACCGGTTTGCCACATGATGTAGGCCCATGGACTGAACAAGAAACCACCAAAAATTTTAACCAGTCATCGTTCTCACAACACTGAGGACCAGTCATTCGAAATGACTTCTCCATGCATTTTATGCATTGGTAAAAGCACTATGATGAAAAGTGTGATATGTTTTCAGGTATCTCCTATACTGATAGAGCCACATGCTCACCGGTTTGCCACATGATGTAGGCCTATGGACTGAACAAGAAACCACCAAAAATTTTAACCAGTCATCGTTCTCACAACACTGAGCACCAGTCATTCGAAATGACTTCTCCATGCATTTTATGCATTGGTAAAAGCACTATGATGAAAAGTGTGATATGTTTTCAGGTATCTCCTATACTAATAGAGCCACATGCTCACCGGTTTGCCACATGATGTAGGCCTATGGACTGAACAAGAAACCACCAAAAATTTTAACCAGTCATCGTTCTCACAACACTGAGGACCAGTCATTCGAAATGACTTCTCCATGCATTTTATGCATTGGTAAAAGCACTATGATGAAAAGTGTGATATGTTTTCAGGTATCTCCTATACTAATAGAGCCACATGCTCACCGGTTTGCCACATGATGTAGGCCCATGGACTGAACAAGAAACCACCAAAAATTTTAACCAGTCATCGTTCTCACAACACTGAGGACCAGTCATTCGAAATGACTTCTCCATGCATTTTATGCATTGGTAAAAGCACTATGATGAAAAGTGTGATATGTTTTCAGGTATCTCCTATACTGATAGAGCCACATGCTCACCGGTTTGCCACATGATGTAGGCCTATGGACTGAACAAGAAACCACCAAAAATTTTAACCAGTCATCGTTCTCACAACACTGAGGACCAGTCATTCGAAATGACTTCTCCATGCATTTTATGCATTGGTAAAAGCACTATGATGAAAAGTGTGATATGTTTTCAGGTATCTCCTATACTAATAGAGCCACATGCTCACCGGTGTGCCACATGATGTAGGCCTATGGACTGAACAAGAAACCACCAAAAATTTTAACCAGTCATCGTTCTCACAACACTGAGGACCAGTCATTCGAAATGACTTCTCCATGCATTTTATGCATTGGTAAAAGCACTATGATGAAAAGTGTGATATGTTTTCAGGTCTCTCCTATACTAATAGAGCCACATGCTCACCGGTTTGCCACATGATGTAGGCCTATGGACTGAACAAGAAACCACCAAAAGTTTTAACCAGTCATCGTTCTCACAACACTGAGGACCAGTCATTCGAAATGACTTCTCCATGCATTTTATGCATTGGTAAAAGCAATATGATGAAAAGTGTGATATGTTTTCAGGTATCTCCTATACTAATAGAGCCACATGCTCACCGGTTTGCCACATGATGTAGGCCTATGGACTGAACAAGAAACCACCAAAAATTTTAACCAGTCATCGTTCTCACAACACTGAGGACCAGTCATTCGAAATGACTTCTCCATGCATTTTATGCATTGGTAAAAGCACTATGATGAAAAGTGTGATATGTTTTCAGGTATCTCCTATACTAATAGAGCCACATGCTCACCGGTTTGCCACATGATGTAGGCCTATGGACTGAACAAGAAACCACCAAAAACTTTAACCAGTCATCGTTCTCACAACACTGAGGACCAGTCATTCGAAATGACTTCTCCATGCATTTTATGCATTGGTAAAAGCACTATGATGAAAAGTGTGATATGTTTTCAGGTATCTCCTATACTAATAGAGCCACATGCTCACCGGTTTGCCACATGATGTAGGCCTATGGACTGAACAAGAAACCACCAAAAATTTTAACCAGTCATCGTTCTCACAACACTGAGGACCAGTCATTCGAAATGACTTCTCCATGCATTTTATGCATTGGTAAAAGCACTATGATGAAAAGTGTGATATGTTTTCAGGTATCTCCTATACTAATAGAGCCACATGCTCACCGGTTTGCCACATGATGTAGGCCTATGGACTGAACAAGAAACCACCAAAAATTTTAACCAGTCATCGTTCTCACAACACTGAGGACCAGTCATTCGAAATGACTTCTCCATGCATTTTATGCATTGGTAAAAGCACTATGATGAAAAGTGTGATATGTTTTCAGGTATCTCCTATACTAATAGAGTCACATGCTCACCGGTTTGCCACATGATGTAGGCCTATGGACTGAACAAGAAACCACCAAAAATTTTAACCAGTCATCGTTCTCACAACACTGAGGACCAGTCATTCGAAATGACTTCTCCATGCATTTTATGCATTGGTAAAAGCACTATGATGAAAAGTGTGATATGTTTTCAGGTATCTCCTATACTAATAGAGCCACATGCTCACCGGTTTGCCACATGATGTAGGCCTATGGACTGAACAAGAAACCACCAAAAATTTTAACCAATCATCGTTCTCACAACACTGAGGACCAGTCATTCGAAATGACTTCTCCATGCATTTTATGCATTGGTAAAAGCACTATGATGAAAAGTGTGATATGTTTTCAGGTATCTCCTATACTAATAGAGCCATATGCTCACCGGTTTGCCACATGATGTTGGCCTATGGACTGAACAAGAAACCACCAAAAATTTTAACCAGTCATCGTTCTCACAACACTGAGGACCAGTCATTCGAAATGACTTCTCCATGCATTTTATGCATTGGTAAAAGCACTATGATGAAAAGTGTGATATGTTTTTAGGTATCTCCTATACTAATAGAGCCACATGCTCACCGGTTTGCCACATGATGTAGGCCTATGGACTGAACAAGAAACCACCAAAAATTTTAACCAGTCATCGTTCTCACAACACTGAGGACCAGTCATTCGAAATGACTTCTCCATGCATTTTATGCATTGGTAAAAGCACTATGATGAAAAGTGTGATATGTTTTCAGGTATCTCCTATACTAATAGAGCCACATGCTCACCGGTTTGCCACATGATGTAGGCCTATGGACTGAACAAGAAACCACCAAAAATTTTAACCAATCATCGTTCTCACAACACTGAGGACCAGTCATTCGAAATGACTTCTCCATGCATTTTATGCATTGGTAAAAGCACTATGATGAAAAGTGTGATATGTTTTCAGGTATCTCCTATACTAATAGAGCCATATGCTCACCGGTTTGCCACATGATGTTGGCCTATGGACTGAACAAGAAACCACCAAAAATTTTAACCAGTCATCGTTCTCACAACACTGAGGACCAGTCATTCGAAATGACTTCTCCATGCATTTTATGCATTGGTAAAAGCACTATGATGAAAAGTGTGATATGTTTTCAGGTATCTCCTATACTAATAGAGCCACATGCTCACCGGTTTGCCACATGATGTAGGCCTATGGACTGAACAAGAAACCACCAAAAATTTTAACCAGTCATCGTTGTCACAACACTGAGGACCAGTCATTCGAAATGACTTCTCCATGCATTTTATGCATTGGTAAAAGCACTATGATGAAAAGTGTGATATGTTTTCAGGTATCTCCTATACTAATAGAGCCACATGCTCACTGGTTTGCCACATGATGTAGGCCTATGGACTGAACAAGAAACCACCAAAAATTTTAACCAGTCATCGTTCTCACAACACTGAGGACCAGTCATTCGAAATGACTTCTCCATGCATTTTATGCATTGGTAAAAGCACTATGATGAAAAGTGTGATATGTTTTCAGGTATCTCCTATACTAATAGAGCCACATGCTCACCGGTTTGCCACATGATGTAGGCCTATGGACTGAACAAGAAACCACCAAAAATTTTAACCAGTCATCGTTCTCACAACACTGAGGACCAGTCATTCGAAATGACTTCTCCATGCATTTTATGCATTGGTAAAAGCACTATGATGAAAAGTGTGATATGTTTTCAGGTATCTCCTATACTAATAGAGCCACATGCTCACCGGTTTGCCACATGATGTAGGCCTATGAACTGAACAAGAAACCACCAAAAATTTTAACCAGTCATCGTTCTCACAACACTGAGGACCAGTCATTCGAAATGACTTCTCCATGCATTTTATGCATTGGTAAAAGCACTATGATGAAAAGTGTGATATGTTTTCAGGTATCTCCTATACTAATAGAGCCACATGCTCACCGGTTTGCCACATGATGTAGGCCTATGGACTGAACAAGAAACCACCAAAAATTTTAACCAGTCATCGTTCTCACAACACTGAGGACCAGTCATTCGAAATGACTTCTCCATGCATTTTATGCATTGGTAAAAGCACTATGATGAAAAGTGTGATATGTTTTCAGGTATCTCCTATACTAATAGAGCCACATGCTCACCGGTTTGCCACATGATGTAGGCCTATGAACTGAACAAGAAACCACCAAAAATTTTAACCAGTCATCGTTCTCACAACACTGAGGACCAGTCATTCGAAATGACTTCTCCATGCATTTTATGCATTGGTAAAAGCACTATGATGAAAAGTGTGATATGTTTTCAGGTATCTCCTATACTAATAGAGCCACATGCTCACCGGTTTGCCACATGATGTAGGCCTATGGACTGAACAAGAAACCACCAAAAATTTTAACCAGTCATCGTTCTCACAACACTGAGGACCAGTCATTCGAAATGACTTCTCCATGCATTTTATGCATTGGTAAAAGCACTATGATGAAAAGTGTGATATGTTTTCAGGTATCTCCTATACTAATAGAGCCACATGCTCACCGGTTTGCCACATGATGTAGGCCTATGGACTGAACAAGAAACCACCAAAAATTTTAACCAGTCATCGTTCTCACAACACTGAGGACCAGTCATTCGAAATGACTTCTCCATGCATTTTATGCATTGGTAAAAGCACTATGATGAAAAGTGTGATATGTTTTCAGGTATCTCCTATACTAATAGAGCCACATGCTCACCGGTTTGCCACATGATGTAGGCCTATGGACTGAACAAGAAACCACCAAAAATTTTAACCAGTCATCGTTCTCACAACACTGAGGACCAGTCATTCGAAATGACTTCTCTATGCATTTTATGCATTGGTAAAAGCACTATGATGAAAAGTGTGATATGTTTTCAGGTATCTCCTATACTAATAGAGCCACATGCTCACCGGTTTGCCACATGATGTAGGCCTATGGACTGAACAAGAAACCACCAAAAATTTTAACCAGTCATCGTTCTCACAACACTCAGGACCAGTCATTCGAAATGACTTCTTCATGCATTTTATGCATTGGTAAAAGCACTATGATGAAAAGTGTGATATGTTTTCAGGTATCTCCTATACTAATAGAGCCACATGCTCACCGGTTTGCCACATGATGTAGGCCTATGGACTGAACAAGAAACCACCAAAAATTCTAACCAGTCATCGTTCTCACAACACTGAGGACCAGTCATTCGAAATGACTTCTCCATGCATTTTATGCATTGGTAAAAGCACTATGATGAAAAGTGTGATATGTTTTCAGGTATCTCCTATACTAATAGAGCCACATGCTCACCGGTTTGCCACATGATGTAGGCCTATGGACTGAACAAGAAACCACCAAAAATTTTAACCAGTCATCGTTCTCACAACACTGAGGACCAGTCATTCGAAATGACTTCTCCATGCATTTTATGCATTGGTAAAAGCACTATGATGAAAAGTGTGATATGTTTTCAGGTATCTCCTATACTAATAGAGCCACATGCTCACAAGTTTGCCACACGATGTAGGCCTATGGACTGAACAAGAAACCACCAAAAATTTTAACCAGTCATCGTTCTCACAACAATGAGGACCAGTCATTCGAAATGACTTCTCCATGCATTTTATGCATTGGTAAAAGCACTATGATGAAAAGTGTGATATGTTTTCAGGTATCTCCTATACTAATAGAGCCACATGCTCACCGGTTTGCCACATGATGTAGGCCTATGGACTGAACAAGAAACCACCAAAAATTTTAACCAGTCATCGTTCTCACAACACTGAGGACCAGTCATTCGAAATGACTTCTCCATGCATTTTATGCATTGGTAAAAGTACTATGATGAAAAGCGTGATATGTTTTCAGGTATCTCCTATACTAATAGAGCCACATGCTCACCGGTTTGCCACATGATGTAGGCCTATGGACTGAACAAGAAACCACCAAAAATTTTAACCAGTCATCGCTCTCACAACACTGAGGACCAGTCATTCGAAATGACTTCTCCATGCATTTTATGCATTGGTAAAAGCACTATGATGAAAAGTGTGATATGTTTTCAGGTATCTCCTATACTAATAGAGCCACATGCTCACCGGTTTGCCACATGATGTAGGCCTATGGACTGAACAAGAAACCACCAAAAATTTTAACCAGTCATCGTTCTCACAACACTGAGGACCAGTCATTCGAAATGACTTCTCCATGCATTTTATGCATTGGTAAAAGCACTATGATGAAAAGTGTGATATGTTTTCAGGTATCTCCTATACTAATAGAGCCACATGCTCACCGGTTTGCCACATGATGTAGGCCTATGGACTGAACAAGAAACCACCAAAAATTTTAACCAGTCATCGTTCTCACAACACTGAGGACCAGTCATTCGAAATGACTTCTCTATGCATTTTATGCATTGGTAAAAGCACTATGATGAAAAGTGTGATATGTTTTCAGGTATCTCCTATACTAATAGAGCCACATGCTCACCGGTTTGCCACATGATGTAGGCCTATGGACTGAACAAGAAACCACCAAAAATTTTAACCAGTCATCGTTCTCACAACACTCAGGACCAGTCATTCGAAATGACTTCTTCATGCATTTTATGCATTGGTAAAAGCACTATGATGAAAAGTGTGATATGTTTTCAGGTATCTCCTATACTAATAGAGCCACATGCTCACCGGTTTGCCACATGATGTAGGCCTATGGACTGAACAAGAAACCACCAAAAATTCTAACCAGTCATCGTTCTCACAACACTGAGGACCAGTCATTCGAAATGACTTCTCCATGCATTTTATGCATTGGTAAAAGCACTATGATGAAAAGTGTGATATGTTTTCAGGTATCTCCTATACTAATAGAGCCACATGCTCACCGGTTTGCCACATGATGTAGGCCTATGGACTGAACAAGAAACCACCAAAAATTTTAACCAGTCATCGTTCTCACAACACTGAGGACCAGTCATTCGAAATGACTTCTCCATGCATTTTATGCATTGGTAAAAGCACTATGATGAAAAGTGTGATATGTTTTCAGGTATCTCCTATACTAATAGAGCCACATGCTCACAAGTTTGCCACACGATGTAGGCCTATGGACTGAACAAGAAACCACCAAAAATTTTAACCAGTCATCGTTCTCACAACAATGAGGACCAGTCATTCGAAATGACTTCTCCATGCATTTTATGCATTGGTAAAAGCACTATGATGAAAAGTGTGATATGTTTTCAGGTATCTCCTATACTAATAGAGCCACATGCTCACCGGTTTGCCACATGATGTAGGCCTATGGACTGAACAAGAAACCACCAAAAATTTTAACCAGTCATCGTTCTCACAACACTGAGGACCAGTCATTCGAAATGACTTCTCCATGCATTTTATGCATTGGTAAAAGTACTATGATGAAAAGCGTGATATGTTTTCAGGTATCTCCTATACTAATAGAGCCACATGCTCACCGGTTTGCCACATGATGTAGGCCTATGGACTGAACAAGAAACCACCAAAAATTTTAACCAGTCATCGCTCTCACAACACTGAGGACCAGTCATTCGAAATGACTTCTCCATGCATTTTATGCATTGGTAAAAGCACTATGATGAAAAGTGTGATATGTTTTCAGGTATCTCCTATACTAATAGAGCCACATGCTCACCGGTTTGCCACATGATGTAGGCCTATGGACTGAACAAGAAACCACCAAAAATTTTAACCAGTCATCGTTCTCACAACACTGAGGACCAGTCATTCGAAATGACTTCTCCATGCATTTTATGCATTGGTAAAAGCACTATGATGAAAAGTGTGATATGTTTTCAGGTATCTCCTATACTAATAGAGCCACATGCTCACCGGTTTGCCACATGATGTAGGCCTATGGACTGAACAAGAAACCACCAAAAATTTTAACCAGTCATCGTTCTCACAACACTGAGGACCAGTCATTCGAAATGACTTCTCTATGCATTTTATGCATTGGTAAAAGCACTATGATGAAAAGTGTGATATGTTTTCAGGTATCTCCTATACTAATAGAGCCACATGCTCACCGGTTTGCCACATGATGTAGGCCTATGGACTGAACAAGAAACCACCAAAAATTTTAACCAGTCATCGTTCTCACAACACTCAGGACCAGTCATTCGAAATGACTTCTTCATGCATTTTATGCATTGGTAAAAGCACTATGATGAAAAGTGTGATATGTTTTCAGGTATCTCCTATACTAATAGAGCCACATGCTCACCGGTTTGCCACATGATGTAGGCCTATGGACTGAACAAGAAACCACCAAAAATTCTAACCAGTCATCGTTCTCACAACACTGAGGACCAGTCATTCGAAATGACTTCTCCATGCATTTTATGCATTGGTAAAAGCACTATGATGAAAAGTGTGATATGTTTTCAGGTATCTCCTATACTAATAGAGCCACATGCTCACCGGTTTGCCACATGATGTAGGCCTATGGACTGAACAAGAAACCACCAAAAATTTTAACCAGTCATCGTTCTCACAACACTGAGGACCAGTCATTCGAAATGACTTCTCTATGCATTTTATGCATTGGTAAAAGCACTATGATGAAAAGTGTGATATGTTTTCAGGTATCTCCTATACTAATAGAGCCACATGCTCACAAGTTTGCCACACGATGTAGGCCTATGGACTGAACAAGAAACCACCAAAAATTTTAACCAGTCATCGTTCTCACAACAATGAGGACCAGTCATTCGAAATGACTTCTCCATGCATTTTATGCATTGGTAAAAGCACTATGATGAAAAGTGTGATATGTTTTCAGGTATCTCCTATACTAATAGAGCCACATGCTCACCGGTTTGCCACATGATGTAGGCCTATGGACTGAACAAGAAACCACCAAAAATTTTAACCAGTCATCGTTCTCACAACACTGAGGACCAGTCATTCGAAATGACTTCTCCATGCATTTTATGCATTGGTAAAAGCACTATGATGAAAAGTGTGATATGTTTTCAGGTATCTCCTATACTAATAGAGCCACATGCTCACCGGTTTGCCACATGATGTAGGCCTATGGACTGAACAAGAAACCACCAAAAATTTTAACCAGTCATCGTTCTCACAACACTGAGGACCAGTCATTCGAAATGACTTCTCCATGCATTTTATGCATTGGTAAAAGCACTATGATGAAAAGTGTGATATGTTTTCAGGTATCTCCTATACTAATAGAGCCACATGCTCACCGGTTTGCCACATGATGTAGGCCTATGGACTGAACAAGAAACCACCAAAAATTTTAACCAATCATCGTTCTCACAACACTGAGGACCAGTCATTCGAAATGACTTCTCCATGCATTTTATGCATTGGTAAAAGCACTATGATGAAAAGTGTGATATGTTTTCAGGTATCTCCTATACTAATAGAGCCACATGCTCACCGGTTTGCCACATGATGTAGGCCTATGGACTGAACAAGAAACCACCAAAAATTTTAACCAGTCATCGTTCTCACAACACTGAGGACCAGTCATTCGAAATGACTTCTCCATGCATTTTATGCATTGGTAAAAGCACTATGATGAAAAGTGTGATATGTTTTCAGGTATCTCCTATACTAATAGAGCCACATGCTCACCGGTTTGCCACATGATGTAGGCCTATGGACTGAACAAGAAACCACCAAAAATTTTAACCAGTCATCGTTCTCACAACACTGAGGACCAGTCATTCGAAATGACTTCTCTATGCATTTTATGCATTGGTAAAAGCACTATGATGAAAAGTGTGATATGTTTTCAGGTATCTCCTATACTAATAGAGCCACATGCTCACAAGTTTGCCACACGATGTAGGCCTATGGACTGAACAAGAAACCACCAAAAATTTTAACCAGTCATCGTTCTCACAACAATGAGGACCAGTCATTCGAAATGACTTCTCCATGCATTTTATTGGTAAAAGCACTATGATGAAAAGTGTGATATGTTTTCAGGTATCTCCTATACTAATAGAGCCACATGCTCACCGGTTTGCCACATGATGTAGGCCTATGGACTGAACAAGAAACCACCAAAAATTTTAACCAGTCATCGTTCTCACAACACTGAGGACCAGTCATTCGAAATGACTTCTCCATGCATTTTATGCATTGGTAAAAGCACTATGATGAAAAGTGTGATATGTTTTCAGGTATCTCCTATACTAATAGAGCCACATGCTCACCGGTTTGCCACACGATGTAGGCCTATGGACTGAACAAGAAACCACCAAAAATTTTAACCAGTCATCGTTCTCACAACACTGAGGACCAGTCATTCGAAATGACTTCTCCATGCATTTTATGCATTGGTAAAAGCACTATGATGAAAAGTGTGATATGTTTTCAGGTATCTCCTATACTAATAGAGCCACATGCTCACCGGTTTGCCACATGATGTAGGCCTATGGACTGAACAAGAAACCACCAAAAATTTTAACCAGTCATCGTTCTCACAACACTGAGGACCAGTCATTCGAAATGACTTCTCCATGCATTTTATGCATTGGTAAAAGCACTATGATGAAAAGTGTGATATGTTTTCAGGTATCTCCTATACTAATAGAGCCACATGCTCACCGGTTTGCCACATGATGTAGGCCTATGGACTGAACAAGAAACCACCAAAAATTTTAACCAGTCATCGTTCTCACAACACTGAGGACCAGTCATTCGAAATGACTTCTCCATGCATTTTATGCATTGGTAAAAGCACTATGATGAAAAGTGTGATATGTTTTCAGGTATCTCCTATACTAATAGAGCCACATGCTCACCGGTTTGCCACATGATGTAGGCCTATGGACTGAACAAGAAACCACCAAAAATTTTAACCAGTCATCGTTCTCACAACACTGAGGACCAGTCATTCGAAATGACTTCTCCATGCATTTTATGCATTGGTAAAAGCACTATGATGAAAAGTGTGATATGTTTTCAGGTATCTCCTATACTAATAGAGCCACATGCTCACCGGTTTGCCACACGATGTAGGCCTATGGACTGAACAAGAAACCACCAAAAATTTTAACCAGTCATCGTTCTCACAACACTGAGGACCAGTCATTCGAAATGACTTCTCCATGCATTTTATGCATTGGTAAAAGCACTATGATGAAAAGTGTGATATGTTTTCAGGTATCTCCTATACTAATAGAGCCACATGCTCACCGGTTTGCCACATGATGTAGGCCTATGGACTGAACAAGAAACCACCAAAAATTTTAACCAGTCATCGTTCTCACAACACTGAGGACCAGTCATTTGAAATGACTTCTTCATGCATTTTATGCATTGGTAAAAGCACTATGATGAAAAGTGTGATATGTTTTCAGGTATCTCCTATACTAATAGAGCCACATGCTCACCGGTTTGCCACATGATGTTGGCCTATGGACTGAACAAGAAACCACCAAAAATTTTAACCAGTCATCGTTCTCACAACACTGAGGACCAGTCATTCGAAATGACTTCTCCATGCATTTTATGCATTGGTAAAAGCACTATGATGAAAAGTGTGATATGTTTTCAGGTATCTCCTATACTAATAGAGCCACATGCTCACCGGTTTGCCACATGATGTAGGCCTATGGACTGAACAAGAAACCACCAAAAATTTTAACCAGTCATCGTTCTCACAACACTGAGGACCAGTCATTCGAAATGACTTCTCCATGCATTTTATGCATTGGTAAAAGCACTATGATGAAAAGTGTGATATGTTTTCAGGTATCTCCTATACTAATAGAGCCACATGCTCACCGGTTTGCCACATGATGTAGGCCTATGGACTGAACAAGAAACCACCAAAAATTTTAACCAGTCATCGTTCTCACAACACTGAGAACCAGTCATTCGAAATGACTTCTCCATGCATTTTATGCATTGGTAAAAGCACTATGATGAAAAGTGTGATATGTTTTCAGGTATCTCCTATACTAATAGAGCCACATGCTCACTGGTTTGCCACATGATGTAGGCCTATGGACTGAACAAGAAACCACCAAAAATTTTAACCAGTCATCGTTCTCACAACACTGAGGACCAGTCATTCGAAATGACTTCTCCATGCATTTTATGCATTGGTAAAAGCACTATGATGAAAAGTGTGATATGTTTTCAGGTATCTCCTATACTAATAGAGCCACATGCTCACCGGTTTGCCACATGATGTAGGCCTATGGACTGAACAAGAAACCACCAAAAATTTTAACCAGTCATCGTTCTCACAACACTGAGGACCAGTCATTCGAAATGACTTCTCCATGCATTTTATGCATTGGTAAAAGCACTATGATGAAAAGTGTGATATGTTTTCAGGTATCTCCTATACTAATAGAGCCACATGCTCACCGGTTTGCCACATGACGTAGGCCTATGGACTGAACAAGAAACCACCAAAAATTTTAACCAGTCATCGTTCTCACAACACTGAGGACCAGTCATTCGAAATGACTTCTCCATGCATTTTATGCATTGGTAAAAGCACTATGATGAAAAGTGTGATATGTTTTCAGGTATCTCCTATACTAATAGAGCCACATGCTCACCGGTTTGCCACATGATGTAGGCCTATGGACTGAACAAGAAACCATCAAAAATTTTAACCAGTCATCGTTCTCACAACACTGAGGACCAGTCATTCGAAATGACTTCTCCATGCATTTTATGCATTGGTAAAAGCACTATGATGAAAAGTGTGATATGTTTTCAGGTATCTCCTATACTAATAGAGCCACATGCTCACCGGTTTGCCACATGATGTAGGCCTATGGACTGAACAAGAAACCACCAAAAATTTTAACCAGTCATCGTTCTCACAACACTGAGGACCAGTCATTCGAAATGACTTCTCCATGCATTTTATGCATTGGTAAAAGCACTATGATGAAAAGTGTGATATGTTTTCAGGTATCTCCTATACTAATAGAGCCACATGCTCACCGGTTTGCCACACGATGTAGGCCTATGGACTGAACAAGAAACCACCAAAAATTTTAACCAGTCATCGTTCTCACAACACTGAGGACCAGTCATTCGAAATGACTTCTCCATGCATTTTATGCATTGGTAAAAGCACTATGATGAAAAGTGTGATATGTTTTCAGGTATCTCCTATACTAATAGAGCCACATGCTCACCGGTTTGCCACATGATGTAGGCCTATGGACTGAACAAGAAACCACCAAAAATTTTAACCAGTCATCGTTCTCACAACACTGAGGACCAGTCATTCGAAATGACTTCTCCATGCATTTTATGCATTGGTAAAAGCACTATGATGAAAAGTGTGATATGTTTTCAGGTATCTCCTATACTAATACAGCCACATGCTCACCGGTTTGCCACATGATGTAGGCCTATGGACTGAACAAGAAACCACCAAAAATTTTAACCAGTCATCGTTCTCACAACACTGAGGACCAGTCATTCGAAATGACTTCTCCATGCATTTTATGCATTGGTAAAAGCACTATGATGAAAAGTGTGATATGTTTTCAGGTATCTCCTATACTAATAGAGCCACATGCTCACCGGTTTGCCACACGATGTAGGCCTATGGACTGAACAAGAAACCACCAAAAATTTTAACCAGTCATCGTTCTCACAACACTGAGGACCAGTCATTCGAAATGACTTCTCCATGCATTTTATGCATTGGTAAAAGCACTATGATGAAAAGTGTGATATGTTTTCAGGTATCTCCTATACTAATAGAGCCACATGCTCACCGGTTTGCCACATGATGTAGGCCTATGGACTGAACAAGAAACCACCAAAAATTTTAACCAGTCATCGTTCTCACAACACTGAGGACCAGTCATTTGAAATGACTTCTTCATGCATTTTATGCATTGGTAAAAGC
The DNA here is from genome assembly GCF_032444005.1 of Ranitomeya imitator. Taxonomy (NCBI): domain Eukaryota; kingdom Metazoa; phylum Chordata; class Amphibia; order Anura; family Dendrobatidae; genus Ranitomeya; species Ranitomeya imitator. Next base: position 18,497 of record NW_027194707.1, read on the forward strand.
ACTATGATGAAAAGTGTGATATGTTTTCAGGTATCTCCTATACTAATAGAGCCACATGCTCACCGGTTTGCCACATGATGTAGGCCTATGGACTGAACAAGAAACCACCAAAAATTTTAACCAGTCATCGTTCTCACAACACTGAGGACCAGTCATTCGAAATGACTTCTCCATGCATTTTATGCATTGGTAAAAGCACTATGATGAAAAGTGTGATATGTTTTCAGGTATCTCCTATACTAATAGAGCCACATGCTCACCGGTTTGCCACACGATGTAGGCCTTTGGACTGAACAAGAAACCACCAAAAATTTTAACCAGTCATCGTTCTCACAACACTGAGGACCAGTCATTCGAAATGACTTCTCCATGCATTTTATGCATTGGTAAAAGCACTATGATGAAAAGTGTGATATGTTTTCAGGTATCTCCTATACTAATAGAGCCACATGCTCACCGGTTTGCCACATGATGTAGGCCTATGGACTGAACAAGAAACCACCAAAAATGTTAACCAGTCATCGTTCTCACAACACTGAGAACCAGTCATTCGAAATGACTTCTCCATGCATTTTATGCATTGGTAAAAGCACTATGATGAAAAGTGTGATATGTTTTCAGGTATCTCCTATACTAATAGAGCCACATGCTCACTGGTTTGCCACATGATGTAGGCCTATGGACTGAACAAGAAACCACCAAAAATGTTAACCAGTCATCGTTCTCACAACACTGAGGACCAGTCATTCGAAATGACTTCTCCATGCATTTTATGCATTGGTAAAAGCACTATGATGAAAAGTGTGATATGTTTTCAGATATCTCCTGTACTAATAGAGCCACATGCTCACCGGTTTGCCACATGATGTAGGCCTATGGACTGAACAAGAAACCACCAAAAATTTTAACCAGTCATCGTTCTCACAACACTGAGGACCAGTCATTCGAAATGACTTCTCCATGCATTTTATGCATTGGTAAAAGCACTATGATGAAAAGTGTGATGTTTTCAGGTATCTCCTATACTAATAGAGCCACATGCTCACCAGTTTGCCACATGATGTAGGCCTATGCACTGAACAAGAAACCACCAAAAATTTTAACCAGTCATCGTTCTCACAATACTGAGGACCAGTCATTCGAAATGACTTCTCCATGCATTTTATGCATTGGTAAAAGCACTATGATGAAAAGTGTGATATGTTTTCAGGTATCTCCTATACTAATAGAGCCACATGCTCACCGGTTTGCCACATGATGTAGGCCTATGGACTGAACAAGAAATCACCAAAAATTTTAACCAGTCATCGTTCTCACAACACTGAGGACCAGTCATTCGAAATGACTTCTCCATGCATTTTATGCATTGGTAAAAGCACTATGATGAAAAGTGTGATATGTTTTCAGGTATCTTCTATACTAATAGAGCCACATGCTCACCGGTTTGCCACATGATGTAGGCCTATGGACTGAACAAGAAACCACCAACAATTTTAACCAGTCATCGTTCTCACAACACTGAGGACCAGTCATTCGAAATGACTTCTCCATGCATTTTATGCATTGGTAAAAGCACTATGATGAAAAGTGTGATATGTTTTCAGGTATCTCCTATACTAATAGAGCCACATGCTCACCGGTTTGCCACATGATGTAGGCCTATGGACTGAACAAGAAATCACCAAAAATTTTAACCAGTCATCGTTCTCACAACACTGAGGACCAGTCATTCGAAATGACTTCTACATGCATTTTATGCATTGGTAAAAGCACTATGATGAAAAGTGTGATATGTTTTCAGGTATCTTCTATACTAATAGAGCCACATGCTCACCGGTTTGCCACATGATGTAGGCCTATGGACTGAACAAGAAACCACCAAAAATTTTAACCAGTCATCGTTCTCACAACACTGAGGACCAGTCATTCGAAATGACTTCTCCATGCATTTTATGCATTGGTAAAAGCACTATGATGAAAAGTGTGATATGTTTTCAGGTATCTCCTATACTAATAGAGCCACATGCTCACCGGTTTGCCACATGATGTAGGCCTATGGACTGAACAAGAAACCACCAAAAATTTTAACCAGTCATCGTTCTCACAACACTGAGGACCAGTCATTCGAAATGACTTCTCCATGCATTTTATGCATTGGTAAAAGCACTATGATGAAAAGTGTGATATGTTTTCAGGTATCTCCTATACTAATAGAGCCACATGCTCACCGGTTTGCCACATGATGTAGGCCTATGGACTGAACAAGAAACCACCAAAAATTTTAACCAGTCATCGTTCTCACAACACTCAGGACCAGTCATTCGAAATGACTTCTTCATGCATTTTATGCATTGGTAAAAGCACTATGATGAAAAGTGTGATATGTTTTCAGGTATCTCCTATACTAATAGAGCCACATGCTCACCGGTTTGCCACATGATGTAGGCCTATGGACTGAACAAGAAACCACCAAAAATTCTAACCAGTCATCGTTCTCACAACACTGAGGACCAGTCATTCGAAATGACTTCTCCATGCATTTTATGCATTGGTAAAAGCACTATGATGAAAAGTGTGATATGTTTTCAGGTATCTCCTATACTAATAGAGCCACATGCTCACCGGTTTGCCACATGATGTAGGCCTATGGACTGAACAAGAAACCACCAAAAATTTTAACCAGTCATCGTTCTCACAACACTTAGGACCAGTCATTCGAAATGACTTCTCTATGCATTTTATGCATTGGTAAAAGCACTATGATGAAAAGTGTGATATGTTTTCAGGTATCTCCTATACTAATAGAGCCACATGCTCACAAGTTTGCCACACGATGTAGGCCTATGGACTGAACAAGAAACCACCAAAAATTTTAACCAGTCATCGTTCTCACAACAATGAGGACCAGTCATTCGAAATGACTTCTCCATGCATTTTATGCATTGGTAAAAGCACTATGATGAAAAGTGTGATATGTTTTCAGGTATCTCCTATACTAATAGAGCCACATGCTCACCGGTTTGCCACATGATGTAGGCCTATGGACTGAACAAGAAACCACCAAAAATTTTAACCAGTCATCGTTCTCACAACACTGAGGACCAGTCATTCGAAATGACTTCTCCATGCATTTTATGCATTGGTAAAAGCACTATGATGAAAAGTGTGATATGTTTTCAGGTATCTCCTATACTAATAGAGCCACATGCTCACCGGTTTGCCACATGATGTAGGCCTATGGACTGAACAAGAAACCACCAAAAATTTTAACCAGTCATCGTTCTCACAACACTGAGGACCAGTCATTCGAAATGACTTCTCCATGCATTTTATGCATTGGTAAAAGCACTATGATGAAAAGTGTGATATGTTTTCAGGTATCTCCTATACTAATAGAGCCACATGCTCACCGGTTTGCCACATGATGTAGGCCTATGGACTGAACAAGAAACCACCAAAAATTTTAACCAGTCATCGTTCTCACAACACTGAGGACCAGTCATTCGAAATGACTTCTCCATGCATTTTATGCATTGGTAAAAGCACTATGATGAAAAGTGTGATATGTTTTCAGGTATCTCCTATACTAATAGAGCCACATGCTCACCGGTTTGCCACATGATGTAGGCCTATGGACTGAACAAGAAACCACCAAAAATTTTAACCAGTCATCGTTCTCACAACACTCAGGACCAGTCATTCGAAATGACTTCTCCATGCATTTTATGCATTGGTAAAAGCACTATGATTAAAAGTGTGATATGTTTTCAGGTATCTCCTATACTAATAGAGCCACATGCTCACCGGTTTGCCACATGATGTAGGCCTATGGACTGAACAAGAAACCACCAAAAATTCTAACCAGTCATCGTTCTCACAACACTGAGGACCAGTCATTCGAAATGACTTCTCCATGCATTTTATGCATTGGTAAAAGCACTATGATGAAAAGTGTGATATGTTTTCAGGTATCTCCTATACTAATAGAGCCACATGCTCACCGGTTTGCCACATGATGTAGGCCTATGGACTGAACAAGAAACCACCAAAAATTTTAACCAGTCATCGTTCTCACAACACTGAGGACCAGTCATTCGAAATGACTTCTCCATGCATTTTATGCATTGGTAAAAGCACTATGATGAAAAGTGTGATATGTTTTCAGGTATCTCCTATACTAATAGAGCCACATGCTCACCGGTTTGCCACATGATGTAGGCCTATGGACTGAACAAGAAACCACCAAAAATTTTAACCAGTCATCGTTCTCACAACACTGAGGACCAGTCATTCGAAATGACTTCTCCATGCATTTTATGCATTGGTAAAAGCACTATGATGAAAAGTGTGATATGTTTTCAGATTTCTCCTATACTAATAGAGCCACATGCTCACCGGTTTGCCACATGATGTAGGCCTATGGACTGAACAAGAAACCACCAAAAATTTTAACCAGTCATCGTTCTCACAACACTGAGGACCAGTCATTCGAAATGACTTCTCCATGCATTTTATGCATTGGTAAAAGCACTATGATGAAAAGTGTGATATGTTTTCAGGTATCTCCTATACTAATAGAGCCACATGCTCACCGGTTTGCCACATGATGTAGGCCTATGGACTGAACAAGAAACCACCAAAAATTTTAACCAGTCATCGTTCTCACAACACTGAGGACCAGTCATTCGAAATGACTTCTCCATGCATTTTATGCATTGGTAAAAGCACTATGATGAAAAGTGTGATATGTTTTCAGGTATCTCCTATACTAATAGAGCCACATGCTCACCGGTTTGCCACATGATGTAGGCCTATGGACTGAACCAGAAACCACCAAAAATTTTAACCAGTCATCGTTCTCACAACACTGAGGACCAGTCATTCGAAATGACTTCTCCATGCATTTTATGCATTGGTAAAAGCACTATGATGAAAAGTGTGATATGTTTTCAGGTATCTCCTATACTAATAGAGCCACATGCTCACCGGTTTGCCACATGATGTAGGCCTATGGACTGAACAAGAAACCACCAAAAATTCTAACCAGTCATCGTTCTCACAACACTGAGGACCAGTCATTCGAAATGACTTCTCCATGCATTTTATGCATTGGTAAAAGCACTATGATGAAAAGTGTGATATGTTTTCAGGTATCTCCTATACTAATAGAGCCACATGCTCACCGGTTTGCCACATGATGTAGGCCTATGGACTGAACAAGAAACCACCAAAAATTTTAACCAGTCATCGTTCTCACAACACTGAGGACCAGTCATTCGAAATGACTTCTCTATGCATTTTATGCATTGGTAAAAGCACTATGATGAAAAGTGTGATATGTTTTCAGGTATCTCCTATACTAATAGAGCCACATGCTCACAAGTTTGCCACACGATGTAGGCCTATGGACTGAACAAGAAACCACCAAAAATTTTAACCAGTCATCGTTCTCACAACAATGAGGACCAGTCATTCGAAATGACTTCTCCATGCATTTTATGCATTGGTAAAAGCACTATGATGAAAAGTGTGATATGTTTTCAGGTATCTCCTATACTAATAGAGCCACATGCTCACCGGTTTGCCACATGATGTAGGCCTATGGACTGAACAAGAAACCACCAAAAATTTTAACCAGTCATCGTTCTCACAACACTGAGGACCAGTCATTCGAAATGACTTCTCCATGCATTTTATGCATTGGTAAAAGCACTATGATGAAAAGTGTGATATGTTTTCAGGTATCTCCTATACTAATAGAGCCACATGCTCACCGGTTTGCCACATGATGTAGGCCTATGGACTGAACAAGAAACCACCAAAAATTTTAACCAGTCATCGTTCTCACAACACTGAGGACCAGTCATTCGAAATGACTTCTCCATGCATTTTATGCATTGGTAAAAGCACTATGATGAAAAGTGTGATATGTTTTCAGGTATCTCCTATACTAATAGAGCCACATGCTCACCGGTTTGCCACATGATGTAGGCCTATGGACTGAACAAGAAACCACCAAAAATTTTAACCAGTCATCGTTCTCACAACACTGAGGACCAGTCATTCGAAATGACTTCTCCATGCATTTTATGCATTGGTAAAAGCACTATGATGAAAAGTGTGATATGTTTTCAGGTATCTCCTATACTAATAGAGCCACATGCTCACCGGTTTGCCACATGATGTAGGCCTATGGACTGAACAAGAAACCACCAAAAATTTTAACCAGTCATCGTTCTCACAACACTCAGGACCAGTCATTCGAAATGACTTCTCCATGCATTTTATGCATTGGTAAAAGCACTATGATTAAAAGTGTGATATGTTTTCAGGTATCTCCTATACTAATAGAGCCACATGCTCACCGGTTTGCCACATGATGTAGGCCTATGGACTGAACAAGAAACCACCAAAAATTCTAACCAGTCATCGTTCTCACAACACTGAGGACCAGTCATTCGAAATGACTTCTCCATGCATTTTATGCATTGGTAAAAGCACTATGATGAAAAGTGTGATATGTTTTCAGGTATCTCCTATACTAATAGAGCCACATGCTCACCGGTTTGCCACATGATGTAGGCCTATGGACTGAACAAGAAACCACCAAAAATTTTAACCAGTCATCGTTCTCACAACACTGAGGACCAGTCATTCGAAATGACTTCTCCATGCATTTTATGCATTGGTAAAAGCACTATGATGAAAAGTGTGATATGTTTTCAGGTATCTCCTATACTAATAGAGCCACATGCTCACCGGTTTGCCACATGATGTAGGCCTATGGACTGAACAAGAAACCACCAAAAATTTTAACCAGTCATCGTTCTCACAACACTGAGGACCAGTCATTCGAAATGACTTCTCCATGCATTTTATGCATTGGTAAAAGCACTATGATGAAAAGTGTGATATGTTTTCAGATTTCTCCTATACTAATAGAGCCACATGCTCACCGGTTTGCCACATGATGTAGGCCTATGGACTGAACAAGAAACCACCAAAAATTTTAACCAGTCATCGTTCTCACAACACTGAGGACCAGTCATTCGAAATGACTTCTCCATGCATTTTATGCATTGGTAAAAGCACTATGATGAAAAGTGTGATATGTTTTCAGGTATCTCCTATACTAATAGAGCCACATGCTCACCGGTTTGCCACATGATGTAGGCATATGGACTTGACAAGAAACCACCAAAAATTTTAACCAGTCATCGTTCTCACAACACTGAGGACCAGTCATTCGAAATGACTTCTCCATGCATTTTATGCATTGGTAAAAGCACTATGATGAAAAGTGTGATATGTTTTCAGGTATCTCCTATACTAATAGAGCCACATGCTCACCGGTTTGCCACATGATGTAGGCCTATGGACTGAACAAGAAACCACCAAAAATTCTAACCAGTCATCGTTCTCACAACACTGAGGACCAGTCATTCGAAATGACTTCTCCATGCATTTTATGCATTGGTAAAAGCACTATGATGAAAAGTGTGATATGTTTTCAGGTATCTCCTATACTAATAGAGCCACATGCTCACCGGTTTGCCACATGATGTAGGCCTATGGACTGAACAAGAAACCACCAAAAATTTTAACCAGTCATCGTTCTCACAACACTGAGGACCAGTCATTCGAAATGACTTCTCTATGCATTTTATGCATTGGTAAAAGCACTATGATGAAAAGTGTGATATGTTTTCAGGTATCTCCTATACTAATAGAGCCACATGCTCACAAGTTTGCCACACGATGTAGGCCTATGGACTGAACAAGAAACCACCAAAAATTTTAACCAGTCATCGTTCTCACAACAATGAGGACCAGTCATTCGAAATGACTTCTCCATGCATTTTATGCATTGGTAAAAGCACTATGATGAAAAGTGTGATATGTTTTCAGGTATCTCCTATACTAATAGAGCCACATGCTCACCGGTTTGCCACATGATGTAGGCCTATGGACTGAACAAGAAACCACCAAAAATTTTAACCAGTCATCGTTCTCACAACACTGAGGACCAGTCATTCGAAATGACTTCTCCATGCATTTTATGCATTGGTAAAAGCACTATGATGAAAAGTGTGATATGTTTTCAGGTATCTCCTATACTAATAGAGCCACATGCTCACCGGTTTGCCACATGATGTAGGCCTATGGACTGAACAAGAAACCACCAAAAATTTTAACCAGTCATCGTTCTCACAACACTGAGGACCAGTCATTCGAAATGACTTCTCCATGCATTTTATGCATTGGTAAAAGCACTATGATGAAAAGTGTGATATGTTTTCAGGTATCTCCTATACTAATAGAGCCACATGCTCACCGGTTTGCCACATGATGTAGGCCTATGGACTGAACAAGAAACCACCAAAAATTTTAACCAGTCATCGTTCTCACAACACTGAGGACCAGTCATTCGAAATGACTTCTCCATGCATTTTATGCATTGGTAAAAGCACTATGATGAAAAGTGTGATATGTTTTCAGGTATCTCCTATACTAATAGAGCCACATGCTCACCGGTTTGCCACATGATGTAGGCCTATGGACTGAACAAGAAACCACCAAAAATTTTAACCAGTCATCGTTCTCACAACACTCAGGACCAGTCATTCGAAATGACTTCTCCATGCATTTTATGCATTGGTAAAAGCACTATGATTAAAAGTGTGATATGTTTTCAGGTATCTCCTATACTAATAGAGCCACATGCTCACCGGTTTGCCACATGATGTAGGCCTATGGACTGAACAAGAAACCACCAAAAATTCTAACCAGTCATCGTTCTCACAACACTGAGGACCAGTCATTCGAAATGACTTCTCCATGCATTTTATGCATTGGTAAAAGCACTATGATGAAAAGTGTGATATGTTTTCAGGTATCTCCTATACTAATAGAGCCACATGCTCACCGGTTTGCCACATGATGTAGGCCTATGGACTGAACAAGAAACCACCAAAAATTTTAACCAGTCATCGTTCTCACAACACTGAGGACCAGTCATTCGAAATGACTTCTCCATGCATTTTATGCATTGGTAAAAGCACTATGATGAAAAGTGTGATATGTTTTCAGGTATCTCCTATACTAATAGAGCCACATGCTCACCGGTTTGCCACATGATGTAGGCCTATGGACTGAACAAGAAACCACCAAAAATTTTAACCAGTCATCGTTCTCACAACACTGAGGACCAGTCATTCGAAATGACTTCTCCATGCATTTTATGCATTGGTAAAAGCACTATGATGAAAAGTGTGATATGTTTTCAGATTTCTCCTATACTAATAGAGCCACATGCTCACCGGTTTGCCACATGATGTAGGCCTATGGACTGAACAAGAAACCACCAAAAATTTTAACCAGTCATCGTTCTCACAACACTGAGGACCAGTCATTCGAAATGACTTCTCCATGCATTTTATGCATTGGTAAAAGCACTATGATGAAAAGTGTGATATGTTTTCAGGTATCTCCTATACTAATAGAGCCACATGCTCACCGGTTTGCCACATGATGTAGGCATATGGACTTGACAAGAAACCACCAAAAATTTTAACCAGTCATCGTTCTCACAACACTGAGGACCAGTCATTCGAAATGACTTCTCCATGCATTTTATGCACTGGTAAAAGCACTATGATGAAAAGTGTGATATGTTTTCAGGTATCTCCTATACTAATAGAGCCACATGCTCACCGGTTTGCCACATGATGTAGGCCTATGGACTGAACAAGAAACCACCAAAAATTTTAACCAGTCATCGTTCTCACAACACTGAGGACCAGTCATTCGAAATGACTTCTCCATGCATTTTATGCAATGGTAAAAGCACTATGATGAAAAGTGTGATATGTTTTCAGGTATCTCCTATACTAATAGGGCCACATGCTCACCGGTTTGCCACATGATGTAGGCCTATGGACTGAACAAGAAACCACCAAAAATTTTAACCAGTCATCGTTCTCACAACACTGAGGACCTGTCATTTGAAATGACTTCTCCATGCATTTTATGTATTGGTAAAAGCACTATGATGAAAAGTGTGATATGTTTTCAGGTATCTCCTATACTAATAGAGCCACATGCTCACCGGTTTGCCACATGATGTAGGCCTATGGACTGAACAAGAAACCACCAAAAATTTTAACCAGTCATCGTTCTCACAACACTGAGGACCAGTCATTCGAAATGACTTCTCCATGCATTTTATGCATTGGTAAAAGCACTATGATGAAAAGTGTGATATGTTTTCAGGTATCTCTTATACTAATTGAGCCACATGCTCACCGGTTTGCCACATGATGTAGGCCTATGGACTGAACAAGAAACCACCAAAAATTTTAACCAGTCATCGTTCTCACAACACTGAGGACCAGTCATTCGAAATGACTTCTCCATGCATTTTATGCATTGGTAAAAGCACTATGATGAAAAGTGTGATATGTTTTCAGGTATCTCCTATACTAATAGAGCCACATGCTCACCGGTTTGCCACATGATGTAGGCCTATGGACTGAACAAGAAACCACCAAAAATTTTAACCAGTCATCGTTCTCACAACACTGAGGACCAGTCATTCGAAATGACTTCTCCATGCATTTTATGCATTGGTAAAAGCACTATGATGAAAAGTGTGATATGTTTTCAGGTATCTCCTATACTAATAGAGCCACATGCTCACCGGTTTGCCACACGATGTAGGCCTATGGACTGAACAAGAAACCACCAAAAATTTTAACCAGTCATCGTTCTCACAACACTGAGGACCAGTCATTCGAAATGACTTCTCCATGCATTTTATGCATTGGTAAAAGCACTATGATGAAAAGTGTGATATGTTTTCAGGTATCTCCTATACTAATAGAGCCACATGCTAACCGGTTTGCCACATGATGTAGGCCTATGGACTGAACAAGAAACCACCAAAAATTTTAACCAGTCATCGTTCTCACAACACTGAGGACCAGTCATTCGAAATGACTTCTCCATGCATTTTATGCATTGGTAAAAGCACTATGATGAAAAGTGTGATATGTTTTCAGGTATCTCCTATACTAATAGAGCCACATGCTCACCGGTTTGCCACATGATGTAGGCCTATGGACTGAACAAGAAACCACCAAAAATTTTAACCAATCATCGTTCTCACAACACTGAGGACCAGTCATTCGAAATGACTTCTCCATGCATTTTATGCATTGGTAAAAGCACTATGATGAAAAGTGTGATATGTTTTCAGGTATCTCCTATACTAATAGAGCCATATGCTCACCGGTTTGCCACATGATGTTGGCCTATGGACTGAACAAGAAACCACCAAAAATTTTAACCAGTCATCGTTCTCACAACACTGAGGACCAGTCATTCGAAATGACTTCTCCATGCATTTTATGCATTGGTAAAAGCACTATGATGAAAAGTGTGATATGTTTTCAGGTATCTCCTATACTAATAGAGCCACATGCTCACCGGTTTGCCACATGATGTAGGCCTATGGACTGAACAAGAAACCGCCAAAAATTTTAACCAGTCATCGTTCTCACAACACTGAGGACCAGTCATTCGAAATGACTTCTCCATGCATTTTATGCATTGGTAAAAGCACTATGATGAAAAGTGTGATATGTTTTCAGGTATCTCCTATACTAATAGAGCCACATGCTCACCGGTTTGCCACATGATGTAGGCCTATGGACTGAACCAGAAACCACCAAAAATTTTAACCAGTCATCGTTCTCACAACACTGAGGACCAGTCATTCGAAATGACTTCTCCATGCATTTTATGCATTGGTAAAAGCACTATGATGAAAAGTGTGATGTTTTCAGGTATCTCCTATACTAATAGAGCCACATGCTCACCGGTTTGCCACATGATGTAGGCCTATGGACTGAACAAGAAACCACCAAAAATTTTAACCAGTCATCGTTCTCACAACACTGAGGACCAGTCATTCGAAATGACTTCTCCATGCATTTTATGCATTGGTAAAAGCACTATGATGAAAAGTGTGATATGTTTTCAGGTATCTCCTATACTAATAGAGCCACATGCTCACCGGTTTGCCACATGATGTAGGCCTATGGACTGAACAAGAAACCACCAAAAATTTTAACCAGTCATCGTTCTCACAACACTGAGGACCAGTCATTCGAAATGACTTCTCCATGCATTTTATGCATTGGTAAAAGCACTATGATGAAAAGTGTGATATGTTTTCAGGTATCTCCTATACTAATAGAGCCACATGCTCACCGGTTTGCCACATGATGTAGGCATATGGACTTGACAAGAAACCACCAAAAATTTTAACCAGTCATCGTTCTCACAACACTAAGGACCAGTCATTCGAAATGACTTCTCCATGCATTTTATGCATTGGTAAAAGCACTATGATGAAAAGTGTGATATGTTTTCAGGTATCTCCTATACTAATAGAGCCACATGCTCACCGGTTTGCCACATGATGTAGGCCTATGGACTGAACAAGAAACCACCAAAAATTTTAACCAGTCATCGTTCTCACAACACTGAGGACCAGTCATTCGAAATGACTTCTCCATGCATTTTATGCAATGGTAAAAGCACTATGATGAAAAGTGTGATATGTTTTCAGGTATCTCCTATACTAATAGGGCCACATGCTCACCGGTTTGCCACATGATGTAGGCCTATGGACTGAACAAGAAACCACCAAAAATTTTAACCAGTCATCGTTCTCACAACACTGAGGACCTGTCATTTGAAATGACTTCTCCATGCATTTTATGCATTGGTAAAAGCACTATGATGAAAAGTGTGATATGTTTTCAGGTATCTCCTATACTAATAGAGCCACATGCTCACCGGTTTGCCACATGATGTAGGCCTATGGACTGAACAAGAAACCACCAAAAATTTTAACCAGTCATCGTTCTCACAACACTGAGGACCAGTCATTCGAAATGACTTCTCCATGCATTTTATGCATTGGTAAAAGCACTATGATGAAAAGTGTGATATGTTTTCAGGTATCTCTTATACTAATTGAGCCACATGCTCACCGGTTTGCCACATGATGTAGGCCTATGGACTGAACAAGAAACCACCAAAAATTTTAACCAGTCATCGTTCTCACAACACTGAGGACCAGTCATTCGAAATGACTTCTCCATGCATTTTATGCATTGGTAAAAGCACTATGATGAAAAGTGTGATATGTTTTCAGGTATCTCCTATACTAATAGAGCCACATGCTCACCGGTTTGCCACATGATGTAGGCCTATGGACTGAACAAGAAACCACCAAAAATTTTAACCAGTCATCGTTCTCACAACACTGAGGACCAGTCATTCGAAATGACTTCTCCATGCATTTTATGCATTGGTAAAAGCACTATGATGAAAAGTGTGATATGTTTTCAGGTATCTCCTATACTAATAGAGCCACATGCTCACCGGTTTGCCACACGATGTAGGCCTATGGACTGAACAAGAAACCACCAAAAATTTTAACCAGTCATCGTTCTCACAACACTGAGGACCAGTCATTCGAAATGACTTCTCCATGCATTTTATGCATTGGTAAAAGCACTATGATGAAAAGTGTGATATGTTTTCAGGTATCTCCTATACTAATAGAGCCACATGCTCACCGGTTTGCCACATGATGTAGGCCTATGGACTGAACAAGAAACCACCAAAAATTTTAACCAGTCATCGTTCTCACAACACTGAGGACCAGTCATTCGAAATGACTTCTCCATGCATTTTATGCATTGGTAAAAGCACTATGATGAAAAGTGTGATATGTTTTCAGGTATCTCCTATACTAATAGAGCCACATGCTCACCGGTTTGCCACATGATGTAGGCCTATGGACTGAACAAGAAACCACCAAAAATTTTAACCAATCATCGTTCTCACAACACTGAGGACCAGTCATTCGAAATGACTTCTCCATGCATTTTATGCATTGGTAAAAGCACTATGATGAAAAGTGTGATATGTTTTCAGGTATCTCCTATACTAATAGAGCCATATGCTCACCGGTTTGCCACATGATGTTGGCCTATGGACTGAACAAGAAACCACCAAAAATTTTAACCAGTCATCGTTCTCACAACACTGAGGACCAGTCATTCGAAATGACTTCTCCATGCATTTTATGCATTGGTAAAAGCACTATGATGAAAAGTGTGATATGTTTTCAGGTATCTCTTATACTAATTGAGCCACATGCTCACCGGTTTGCCACATGATGTAGGCCTATGGACTGAACAAGAAACCACCAAAAATTTTAACCAGTCATCGTTCTCACAACACTGAGGACCAGTCATTCGAAATGACTTCTCCATGCATTTTATGCATTGGTAAAAGCACTATGATGAAAAGTGTGATATGTTTTCAGGTATCTCCTATACTAATAGAGCCACATGCTCACCGGTTTGCCACATGATGTAGGCCTATGGACTGAACAAGAAACCACCAAAAATTTTAACCAGTCATCGTTCTCACAACACTGAGGACCAGTCATTCGAAATGACTTCTCCATGCATTTTATGCATTGGTAAAAGCACTATGATGAAAAGTGTGATATGTTTTCAGGTATCTCCTATACTAATAGAGCCACATGCTCACCGGTTTGCCACACGATGTAGGCCTATGGACTGAACAAGAAACCACCAAAAATTTTAACCAGTCATCGTTCTCACAACACTGAGGACCAGTCATTCGAAATGACTTCTCCATGCATTTTATGCATTGGTAAAAGCACTATGATGAAAAGTGTGATATGTTTTCAGGTATCTCCTATACTAATAGAGCCACATGCTCACCGGTTTGCCACATGATGTAGGCCTATGGACTGAACAAGAAACCACCAAAAATTTTAACCAGTCATCGTTCTCACAACACTGAGGACCAGTCATTCGAAATGACTTCTCCATGCATTTTATGCATTGGTAAAAGCACTATGATGAAAAGTGTGATATGTTTTCAGGTATCTCCTATACTAATAGAGCCACATGCTCACCGGTTTGCCACATGATGTAGGCCTATGGACTGAACAAGAAACCACCAAAAATTTTAACCAATCATCGTTCTCACAACACTGAGGACCAGTCATTCGAAATGACTTCTCCATGCATTTTATGCATTGGTAAAAGCACTATGATGAAAAGTGTGATATGTTTTCAGGTATCTCCTATACTAATAGAGCCATATGCTCACCGGTTTGCCACATGATGTTGGCCTATGGACTGAACAAGAAACCACCAAAAATTTTAACCAGTCATCGTTCTCACAACACTGAGGACCAGTCATTCGAAATGACTTCTCCATGCATTTTATGCATTGGTAAAAGCACTATGATGAAAAGTGTGATATGTTTTCAGGTATCTCCTATACTAATAGAGCCACATGCTCACCCGGTTTGCCACATGATGTAGGCCTATGGACTGAACAAGAAACCACCAAAAATTTTAACCAGTCATCGTTGTCACAACACTGAGGACCAGTCATTCGAAATGACTTCTCCATGCATTTTATGCATTGGTAAAAGCACTATGATGAAAAGTGTGATATGTTTTCAGGTATCTCCTATACTAATAGAGCCACATGCTCACCGGTTTGCCACATGATGTAGGCCTATGGACTGAACAAGAAACCACCAAAAATTTTCACCAGTCATCGTTCTCACAACACTGAGGACCAGTCATTCGAAATGACTTCTCCATGCATTTTATGCATTGGTAAAAGCACTATGATGAAAAGTGTGATATGTTTTCAGGTATCTCCTATACTAATAGAGCCACATGCTCACCGGTTTGCCACATGATGTAGGCCTATGGACTGAACAAGAAACCACCAAAAATTTTAACCAGTCATCGTTCTCACAACACTGAGGACCAGTCATTCGAAATGACTTCTCCATGCATTTTATGCAATGGTAAAAGCACTATGATGAAAAGTGTGATATGTTTTCAGGTATCTCCTATACTAATAGGGCCACATGCTCACCGGTTTGCCACATGATGTAGGCCTATGGACTGAACAAGAAACCACCAAAAATTTTAACCAGTCATCGTTCTCACAACACTGAGGACCTGTCATTTGAAACGACTTCTCCATGCATTTTATGCATTGGTAAAAGCACTATGATGAAAAGTGTGATATGTTTTCAGGTATCTCCTATACTAATAGAGCCACATGCTCACCGGTTTGCCACATGATGTAGGCCTATGGACTGAACAAGAAACCACCAAAAATTTTCACCAGTCATTCGTTCTCACAACACTGAGGACCAGTCATTCGAAATGACTTCTCCATGCATTTTATGCATTGGTAAAAGCACTATGATGAAAAGTGTGATATGTTTTCAGGTATCTCCTATACTAATAGAGCCCACATGCTCACCGGTTTGCCACATGATGTAGGCCTATGGACTGAACAAGAAACCACCAAAAATTTTAACCAGTCATCGTTCTCACAACACTGAGGACCAGTCATTCGAAATGACTTCTCCATGCATTTTATGCAATGGTAAAAGCACTATGATGAAAAGTGTGATATGTTTTCAGGTATCTCCTATACTAATAGGGCCACATGCTCACCGGTTTGCCACATGATGTAGGCCTATGGACTGAACAAGAAACCACCAAAAATTTTAACCAGTCATCGTTCTCACAACACTGAGGACCTGTCATTTGAAATGACTTCTCCATGCATTTTATGCATTGGTAAAAGCACTATGATGAAAAGTGTGATATGTTTTCAGGTATCTCCTATACTAATAGAGCCACATGCTCACCGGTTTGCCACATGATGTAGGCCTATGGACTGAACAAGAAACCACCAAAAATTTTAACCAGTCATCGTTCTCACAACACTGAGGACCAGTCATTCGAAATGACTTCTCCATGCATTTTATGCATTGGTAAAAGCACTATGATGAAAAGTGTGATATGTTTTCAGGTATCTCTTATACTAATTGAGCCACATGCTCACCGGTTTGCCACATGATGTAGGCCTATGGACTGAACAAGAAACCACCAAAAATTTTAACCAGTCATCGTTCTCACAACACTGAGGACCAGTCATTCGAAATGACTTCTCCATGCATTTTATGCATTGGTAAAAGCACTATGATGAAAAGTGTGATATGTTTTCAGGTATCTCCTATACTAATAGAGTCACATGCTCACCGGTTTGCCACATGATGTAGGCCTATGGACTGAACAAGAAACCACCAAAAATTTTAACCAGTCATCGTTCTCACAACACTGAGGACCAGTCATTCGAAATGACTTCTCCATGCATTTTATGCATTGGTAAAAGCACTATGATGAAAAGTGTGATATGTTTTCAGGTATCTCCTATACTAATAGAGCCACATGCTCACCGGTTTGCCACACGATGTAGGCCTATGGACTGAACAAGAAACCACCAAAAATTTTAACCAGTCATCGTTCTCACAACACTGAGGACCAGTCATTCGAAATGACTTCTCCATGCATTTTATGCATTGGTAAAAGCACTATGATGAAAAGTGTGATATGTTTTCAGGTATCTCCTATACTAATAGAGCCACATGCTCACCGGTTTGCCACATGATGTAGGCCTATGGACTGAACAAGAAACCACCAAAAATTTTAACCAGTCATCGTTCTCACAACACTGAGGACCAGTCATTCGAAATGACTTCTCCATGCATTTTATGCATTGGTAAAAGCACTATGATGAAAAGTGTGATATGTTTTCAGGTATCTCCTATACTAATAGAGCCACATGCTCACCGGTTTGCCACATGATGTAGGCCTATGGACTGAACCAGAAACCACCAAAAATTTTAACCAGTCATCGTTCTCACAACACTGAGGACCAGTCATTCGAAATGACTTCTCCATGCATTTTATGCATTGGTAAAAGCACTATGATGAAAAGTGTGATATGTTTTCAGGTATCTCCTATACTAATAGAGCCACATGCTCACCGGTTTGCCACATGATGTAGGCCTATGGACTGAACAAGAAACCACCAAAAATTTTAACCAGTCATCGTTCTCACAACACTGAGGACCAGTCATTCGAAATGACTTCTCCATGCATTTTATGCATTGGTAAAAGCACTATGATGAAAAGTGTGATATGTTTTCAGGTATCTCCTATACTAATAGAGCCACATGCTCACCGGTTTGCCACATGATGTAGGCCTATGGACTGAACAAGAAACCACCAAAAATTTTAACCAGTCATCGTTCTCACAACACTGAGGACCAGTCATTCGAAATGACTTCTCCATGCATTTTATGCATTGGTAAAAGCACTATGATGAAAAGTGTGATATGTTTTCAGGTATCTCCTATACTAATAGAGCCACATGCTCACCGGTTTGCCACATGATGTAGGCATATGGACTTGACAAGAAACCACCAAAAATTTTAACCAGTCATCGTTCTCACAACACTAAGGACCAGTCATTCGAAATGACTTCTCCATGCATTTTATGCATTGGTAAAAGCACTATGATGAAAAGTGTGATATGTTTTCAGGTATCTCCTATACTAATAGAGCCACATGCTCACCGGTTTGCCACATGATGTAGGCCTATGGACTGAACCAGAAACCACCAAAAATTTTAACCAGTCATCGTTCTCACAACACTGAGGACCAGTCATTCGAAATGACTTCTCCATGCATTTTATGCAA
Source organism: Ranitomeya imitator (assembly GCF_032444005.1). NCBI lineage: Eukaryota > Metazoa > Chordata > Amphibia > Anura > Dendrobatidae > Ranitomeya > Ranitomeya imitator. The sequence continues at coordinate 37,201 of NW_027194707.1, forward strand.
TGGTAAAAGCACTATGATGAAAAGTGTGATATGTTTTCAGGTATCTCCTATACTAATAGAGCCACATGCTCACCGGTTTGCCACATGATGTAGGCCTATGGACTGAACAAGAAACCACCAAAAATTTTAACCAGTCATCGTTCTCACAACACTGAGGACCAGTCATTCGAAATGACTTCTCCATGCATTTTATGCATTGGTAAAAGCACTATGATGAAAAGTGTGATATGTTTTCAGGTATCTCCTATACTAATAGAGCCACATGCTCACCGGTTTGCCACATGATGTAGGCATATGGACTTGACAAGAAACCACCAAAAATTTTAACCAGTCATCGTTCTCACAACACTAAGGACCAGTCATTCGAAATGACTTCTCCATGCATTTTATGCATTGGTAAAAGCACTATGATGAAAAGTGTGATATGTTTTCAGGTATCTCCTATACTAATAGAGCCACATGCTCACCGGTTTGCCACATGATGTAGGCCTATGGACTGAACAAGAAACCACCAAAAATTTTAACCAGTCATCGTTCTCACAACACTGAGGACCAGTCATTCGAAATGACTTCTCCATGCATTTTATGCAATGGTAAAAGCACTATGATGAAAAGTGTGATATGTTTTCAGGTATCTCCTATACTAATAGGGCCACATGCTCACCGGTTTGCCACATGATGTAGGCCTATGGACTGAACAAGAAACCACCAAAAATTTTAACCAGTCATCGTTCTCACAACACTGAGGACCTGTCATTTGAAATGACTTCTCCATGCATTTTATGCATTGGTAAAAGCACTATGATGAAAAGTGTGATATGTTTTCAGGTATCTCCTATACTAATAGAGCCACATGCTCACCGGTTTGCCACATGATGTAGGCCTATGGACTGAACAAGAAACCACCAAAAATTTTAACCAGTCATCGTTCTCACAACACTGAGGACCAGTCATTCGAAATGACTTCTCCATGCATTTTATGCATTGGTAAAAGCACTATGATGAAAAGTGTGATATGTTTTCAGGTATCTCTTATACTAATTGAGCCACATGCTCACCGCGTTTGCCACATGATGTAGGCCTATGGACTGAACAAGAAACCACCAAAAATTTTAACCAGTCATCGTTCTCACAACACTGAGGACCAGTCATTCGAAATGACTTCTCCATGCATTTTATGCATTGGTAAAAGCACTATGATGAAAAGTGTGATATGTTTTCAGGTATCTCCTATACTAATAGAGCCTCATGCTCACCGGTTTGCCACATGATGTAGGCCTATGGA
>NW_027194708.1:0-122039 GCF_032444005.1 Ranitomeya imitator
GGTGAGCATGTGGCTCTATTAGTATAGGAGATACCTGAAAACATATCACACTTTTCATCATAGTGCTTTTACCAATGCATAAAATGCATGGAGAAGTCATTTCGAATGACTGGTCCTCAGTGTTGTGAGAACGATGACTGGTTAAAATTTTTGGTGGTTTCTTGTTCAGTCCATAGGCCTACATCATGTGGCAAACCGGTGAGCATATGGCTCTATTAGTATAGGAGATACCTGAAAACATATCACACTTTTCATCATAGTGCTTTTACCAATGCATAAAATGCATGGAGAAGTCATTTCGAATGACTGGTCCTCAGTGTTGTGAGAACGATGACTGGTTAAAATTTTTGGTGGTTTCTTGTTCAGTCCATAGGCCCACATCATGTGACAAACCGGTGAGCATGTGGCTCTATTAGTATAGGAGATACCTGAAAACATATCACACTTTTCATCATAGTGCTTTTACCAATGCATAAAATGCATGGAGAAGTCATTTCGAATGACTGGTCCTCAGTGTTGTGAGAACGATGACTGGTTAAAATTTTTGGTGGTTTCTTGTTCAGTCCATAGGCCTACATCATGTGGCAAACCGGTGAGCATGTGGCTCTATTAGTATAGGAGATACCTGAAAACATATCACACTTTTCATCATAGTGCTTTTACCAATGCATAAAATGCATGGAGAAGTCATTTCGAATGACTGGTCCTCAGTGTTGTTAGGACGATGACTGGTTAAAATTTTTGGTGGTTTCTTGTTCAGTCCATAGGCCTACATCATGTGGCAAACCGGTGAGCATGTGGCTCTATTAGTATAGGAGATACCTGAAAACATATCACACTTTTCATCATAGTGCTTTTACCAATGCATAAAATGCATGGAGAAGTCATTTCGAATGACTGGTCCTCAGTGTTGTGAGAACGATGACTGGTTAAAATTTTTGGTGGTTTCTTGTTCAGTCCATAGGCCTACATCATGTGGCAAACCGGTGAGCATGTGGCTCTATTAGTATAGGAGATACCTGAAAACATATCACACTTTTCATCATAGTGCTTTTACCAATGCATAAAATGCATGGAGAAGTCATTTCGAATGACTGGTCCTCAGTGTTGTGAGAACGATGACTGGTTAAAATTTTTGGTGGTTTCTTGTTCAGTCCATAGGCCTACATCATGTGGCAAACCGGTGAGCATGTGGCTCTATTAGTATAGGAGATACCTGAAAACATATTACACTTTTCATCATAGTGCTTTTACCAATGCATAAAATGCATGGAGAAGTCATTTCGAATGACTGGTCCTCAGAGTTGTGAGAACGATGACTGGTTAAAATTTTTGGTGGTTTCTTGTTCAGTCCATAGGCCTACATCATGTGGCAAACCGGTGAGCATGTGGCTCTATTAGTATAGGAGATACCTGAAAACATATCACACTTTTCATCATAGTGCTTTTACCAATGCATAAAATGCATGGAGAAGTCATTTCGAATGACTGGTCCTCAGTGTTGTGAGAACGATGACTGGTTAAAATTTTTGGTGGTTTCTTGTTCAGTCCATAGGCCTACATCATGTGGCAAACCGGTGAGCATGTGGCTCTATTAGTATAGGAGATACCTGAAAACATATCACACTTTTCATCATAGTGCTTTTACCAATGCATAAAATGCATGGAGAAGTCATTTCGAATGACTGGTCCTCAGTGTTGTGAGAACGATGACTGGTTAAAATTTTTGGTGGTTTCTTGTTCAGTCCATAGGCCTACATCATGTGGCAAACCGGTGAGCATGTGGCTCTATTAGTATAGGAGATACCTAAAAACATATCACACTTTTCATCATAGTGCTTTTACCAATGCATAAAATGCATGGAGAAGTCATTTCGAATGACTGGTCCTCAGTGTTGTGAGAACGATGACTGGTTAAAATTTTTGGTGGTTTCTTGTTCAGTCCATAGGCCTACATCATGTGGCAAACCGGTGAGCATGTGGCTCTATTAGTATAGGAGATACCTGAAAACATATCACACTTTTCATCATAGTGCTTTTACCAATGCATAAAATGCATGGAGAAGTCATTTCGAATGACTGGTCCTCAGTGTTGTGAGAACGATGACTGGTTAAAATTTTTGGTGGTTTCTTGTTCAGTCCATAGGCCTACATCATGTGGCAAACCGGTGAGCATGTGGCTCTATTAGTATAGGAGATACCTGAAAACATATCACACTTTTCATCATAGTGCTTTTACCAATGCATAAAATGCATGGAGAAGTCATTTCGAATGACTGGTTCTCAGTGTTGTGAGAACGATGACTGGTTAAAATTTTTGGTGGTTTCTTGTTCAGTCCATAGGCCTACATCATGTGGCAAACCAGTGAGCATGTGGCTCTATTAGTATAGGAGATACCTGAAAACATATCACACTTTTCATCATAGTGCTTTTACCAATGCATAAAATGCATGGAGAAGTCATTTTGAATGACTGGTCCTCAGTGTTGTGAGAACGATGACTGGTTAAAATTTTTGGTGGTTTCTTGTTCAGTCCATAGGCCTACATCATGTGGCAAACCGGTGAGCATGTGGCTCTATTAGTATAGGAGATACCTGAAAACATATCACACTTTTCATCATAGTGCTTTTACCAATGCATAAAATGCATGGAGAAGTCATTTTGAATGACTGGTCCTCAGTGTTGTGAGAACGATGACTGGTTAAAATTTTTGGTGGTTTCTTGTTCAGTCCATAGGCCTACATCATGTGGCAAACCGGTGAGCATGTGGCTCTATTAGTATAGGAGATACCTGAAAACATATCACACTTTTCATCATAGTGCTTTTACCAATGCATAAAATGCATGGAGAAGTCATTTCGAATGACTGGTCCTCAGTGTTGTGAGAACGATGACTGGTTAAAATTTTTGGTGGTTTCTTGTTCAGTCCATAGGCCCACATCATGTGACAAACCTGTGAGCATGTGGCTCTATTAGTATAGGAGATACCTGAAAACATATCACACTTTTCATCATAGTGCTTTTACCAATGCATAAAATGCATGGAGAAGTCATTTCGAATGACTGGTCCTCAGTGTTGTGAGAACGATGACTGGTTAAAATTTTTGGTGGTTTCTTGTTCAGTCCATAGGCCTACATCATGTGGCAAACCGGTGAGCATGTGGCTCTATTAGTATAGGAGATACCTGAAAACATATCACACTTTTCATCATAGTGCTTTTACCAATGCATAAAATGCATGGAGAAGTCATTTCGAATGACTGGTCCTCAGTGTTGTGAGAACGATGACTGGTTAAAATTTTTGGTGGTTTCTTGTTCAGTCCATAGGCCCACATCATGTGGCAAACCGGTGAGCATGTGGCTCTATTAGTATAGGAGATACCTGAAAACATATCACACTTTTCATCATAGTGCTTTTACCAATGCATAAAATGCATGGAGAAGTCATTTTGAATGACTGGTCCTCAGTGTTGTGAGAACGATGACTGGTTAAAATTTTTGGTGGTTTCTTGTTCAGTCCATAGGCCTACATCATGTGGCAAACCGGTGAGCATGTGGCTCTATTAGTATAGGAGATACCTGAAAACATATCACACTTTTCATCATAGTGCTTTTACCAATGCATAAAATGCATGGAGAAGTCATTTCGAATGACTGGTCCTCAGTGTTGTGAGAACGATGACTGGTTAAAATTTTTGGTGGTTTCTTGTTCAGTCCATAGGCCTACATCATGTGGCAAACCGGTGAGCATATGGCTCTATTAGTATAGGAGATACCTGAAAACATATCACACTTTTCATCATAGTGCTTTTACCAATGCATAAAATGCATGGAGAAGTCATTTCGAATGACTGGTCCTCAGTGTTGTGAGAACGATGACTGGTTAAAATTTTTGGTGGTTTCTTGTTCAGTCCATAGGCCCACATCATGTGACAAACCGGTGAGCATGTGGCTCTATTAGTATAGGAGATACCTGAAAACATATCACACTTTTCATCATAGTGCTTTTACCAATGCATAAAATGCATGGAGAAGTCATTTCGAATGACTGGTCCTCAGTGTTGTGAGAACGATGACTGGTTAAAATTTTTGGTGGTTTCTTGTTCAGTCCATAGGCCTACATCATGTGGCAAACCGGTGAGCATGTGGCTCTATTAGTATAGGAGATACCTGAAAACATATCACACTTTTCATCATAGTGCTTTTACCAATGCATAAAATGCATGGAGAAGTCATTTCGAATGACTGGTCCTCAGTGTTGTGAGAACAATGACTGGTTAAAATTTTTGGTGGTTTCTTGTTCAGTCCATAGGCCTACATCATGTGGCAAACCGGTGAGCATGTGGCTCTATTAGTATAGGAGATACCTGAAAACATATCACACTTTTCATCATAGTGCTTTTACCAATGCATAAAATGCATGGAGAAGTCATTTCGAATGACTGGTCCTCAGTGTTGTGAGAACGATGACTGGTTAAAATTTTTGGTGGTTTCTTGTTCAGTCCATAGGCCTACATCATGTGGCAAACCGGTGAGCATATGGCTCTATTAGTATAGGAGATACCTGAAAACATATCACACTTTTCATCATAGTGCTTTTACCAATGCATAAAATGCATGGAGAAGTCATTTCGAATGACTGGTCCTCAGTGTTGTGAGAACGATGACTGGTTAAAATTTTTGGTGGTTTCTTGTTCAGTCCATAGGCCTACATCATGTGACAAACCGGTGAGCATGTGGCTCTATTAGTATAGGAGATACCTGAAAACATATCACACTTTTCATCATAGTGCTTTTACCAATGCATAAAATGCATGGAGAAGTCATTTCGAATGACTGGTCCTCAGTGTTGTGAGAACGATGACTGGTTAAAATTTTTGGTGGTTTCTTGTTCAGTCCATAGGCCTACATCATGTGGCAAACCGGTGAGCATATGGCTCTATTAGTATAGGAGATACCTGAAAACATATCACACTTTTCATCATAGTGCTTTTACCAATGCATAAAATGCATGGAGAACTCATTTCGAATGACTGGTCCTCAGTGTTGTGAGAACGATGACTGGTTAAAATTTTTGGTGGTTTCTTGTTCAGTCCATAGGCCTACATCATGTGACAAACCGGTGAGCATGTGGCTCTATTAGTATAGGAGATACCTGAAAACATATCACACTTTTCATCATAGTGCTTTTACCAATGCATAAAATGCATGGAGAAGTCATTTTGAATGACTGGTCCTCAGTGTTGTGAGAACGATGACTGGTTAAAATTTTTGGTGGTTTCTTGTTCAGTCCATAGGCCTACATCATGTGGCAAACCGGTGAGCATGTGGCTCTATTAGTATAGGAGATACCTGAAAACATATCACACTTTTCATCATAGTGCTTTTACCAATGCATAAAATGCATGGAGAAGTCATTTCGAATGACTGGTCCTCAGTGTTGTGAGAACGATGACTGGTTAAAATTTTTGGTGGTTTCTTGTTCAGTCCATAGGCCTACATCATGTGGCAAACCGGTGAGCATATGGCTCTATTAGTATAGGAGATACCTGAAAACATATCACACTTTTCATCATAGTGCTTTTACCAATGCATAAAATGCATGGAGAAGTCATTTCGAATGACTGGTCCTCAGTGTTGTGAGAACGATGACTGGTTAAAATTTTTGGTGGTTTCTTGTTCAGTCCATAGGCCCACATCATGTGACAAACCTGTGAGCATGTGGCTCTATTAGTATAGGAGATACCTGAAAACATATCACACTTTTCATCATAGTGCTTTTACCAATGCATAAAATGCATGGAGAAGTCATTTCGAATGACTGGTCCTCAGTGTTGTGAGAACGATGACTGGTTAAAATTTTTGGTGGTTTCTTGTTCAGTCCATAGGCCCACATCATGTGACAAACCTGTGAGCATGTGGCTCTATTAGTATAGGAGATACCTGAAAACATATCACACTTTTCATCATAGTGCTTTTACCAATGCATAAAATGCATGGAGAAGTCATTTCGAATGACTGGTCCTCAGTGTTGTGAGAACGATGACTGGTTAAAATTTTTGGTGGTTTCTTGTTCAGTCCATAGGCCTACATCATGTGGCAAACCGGTGAGCATGTGGCTCTATTAGTATAGGAGATACCTGAAAACATATCACACTTTTCATCATAGTGCTTTTACCAATGCATAAAATGCATGGAGAAGTCATTTCGAATGACTGGTCCTCAGTGTTGTGAGAACGATGACTGGTTAAAATTTTTGGTGGTTTCTTGTTCAGTCCATAGGCCCACATCATGTGGCAAACCGGTGAGCATGTGGCTCTATTAGTATAGGAGATACCTGAAAACATATCACACTTTTCATCATAGTGCTTTTACCAATGCATAAAATGCATGGAGAAGTCATTTTGAATGACTGGTCCTCAGTGTTGTGAGAACGATGACTGGTTAAAATTTTTGGTGGTTTCTTGTTCAGTCCATAGGCCTACATCATGTGGCAAACCGGTGAGCATGTGGCTCTATTAGTATAGGAGATACCTGAAAACATATCACACTTTTCATCATAGTGCTTTTACCAATGCATAAAATGCATGGAGAAGTCATTTCGAATGACTGGTCCTCAGTGTTGTGAGAACGATGACTGGTTAAAATTTTTGGTGGTTTCTTGTTCAGTCCATAGGCCTACATCATGTGGCAAACCGGTGAGCATATGGCTCTATTAGTATAGGAGATACCTGAAAACATATCACACTTTTCATCATAGTGCTTTTACCAATGCATAAAATGCATGGAGAAGTCATTTCGAATGACTGGTCCTCAGTGTTGTGAGAACGATGACTGGTTAAAATTTTTGGTGGTATCTTGTTCAGTCCATAGGCCCACATCATGTGACAAACCGGTGAGCATGTGGCTCTATTAGTATAGGAGATACCTGAAAACATATCACACTTTTCATCATAGTGCTTTTACCAATGCATAAAATGCATGGAGAAGTCATTTCGAATGACTGGTCCTCAGTGTTGTGAGAACGATGACTGGTTAAAATTTTTGGTGGTTTCTTGTTCAGTCCATAGGCCTACATCATGTGGCAAACCGGTGAGCATGTGGCTCTATTAGTATAGGAGATACCTGAAAACATATCACACTTTTCATCATAGTGCTTTTACCAATGCATAAAATGCATGGAGAAGTCATTTCGAATGACTGGTCCTCAGTGTTGTGAGAACAATGACTGGTTAAAATTTTTGGTGGTTTCTTGTTCAGTCCATAGGCCTACATCATGTGGCAAACCGGTGAGCATGTGGCTCTATTAGTATAGGAGATACCTGAAAACATATCACACTTTTCATCATAGTGCTTTTACCAATGCATAAAATGCATGGAGAAGTCATTTCGAATGACTGGTCCTCAGTGTTGTGAGAACGATGACTGGTTAAAATTTTTGGTGGTTTCTTGTTCAGTCCATAGGCCTACATCATGTGGCAAACCGGTGAGCATATGGCTCTATTAGTATAGGAGATACCTGAAAACATATCACACTTTTCATCATAGTGCTTTTACCAATGCATAAAATGCATGGAGAAGTCATTTCGAATGACTGGTCCTCAGTGTTGTGAGAACGATGACTGGTTAAAATTTTTGGTGGTTTCTTGTTCAGTCCATAGGCCTACATCATGTGACAAACCGGTGAGCATGTGGCTCTATTAGTATAGGAGATACCTGAAAACATATCACACTTTTCATCATAGTGCTTTTACCAATGCATAAAATGCATGGAGAAGTCATTTCGAATGACTGGTCCTCAGTGTTGTGAGAACGATGACTGGTTAAAATTTTTGGTGGTTTCTTGTTCAGTCCATAGGCCTACATCATGTGGCAAACCGGTGAGCATATGGCTCTATTAGTATAGGAGATACCTGAAAACATATCACACTTTTCATCATAGTGCTTTTACCAATGCATAAAATGCATGGAGAACTCATTTCGAATGACTGGTCCTCAGTGTTGTGAGAACGATGACTGGTTAAAATTTTTGGTGGTTTCTTGTTCAGTCCATAGGCCTACATCATGTGACAAACCGGTGAGCATGTGGCTCTATTAGTATAGGAGATACCTGAAAACATATCACACTTTTCATCATAGTGCTTTTACCAATGCATAAAATGCATGGAGAAGTCATTTCGAATGACTGGTCCTCAGTGTTGTGAGAACGATGACTGGTTAAAATTTTTGGTGGTTTCTTGTTCAGTCCATAGGCCTACATCATGTGGCAAACCGGTGAGCATGTGGCTCTATTAGTATAGGAGATACCTGAAAACATATCACACTTTTCATCATAGTGCTTTTACCAATGCATAAAATGCATGGAGAAGTCATTTCGAATGACTGGTCCTCAGTGTTGTGAGAACGATGACTGGTTAAAATTTTTGGTGGTTTCTTGTTCAGTCCATAGGCCCACATCATGTGGCAAACCGGTGAGCATGTGGCTCTATTAGTATAGGAGATACCTGAAAACATATCACACTTTTCATCATAGTGCTTTTACCAATGCATAAAATGCATGGAGAAGTCATTTTGAATGACTGGTCCTCAGTGTTGTGAGAACGATGACTGGTTAAAATTTTTGGTGGTTTCTTGTTCAGTCCATAGGCCTACATCATGTGGCAAACCGGTGAGCATGTGGCTCTATTAGTATAGGAGATACCTGAAAACATATCACACTTTTCATCATAGTGCTTTTACCAATGCATAAAATGCATGGAGAAGTCATTTCGAATGACTGGTCCTCAGTGTTGTGAGAACGATGACTGGTTAAAATTTTTGGTGGTTTCTTGTTCAGTCCATAGGCCTACATCATGTGGCAAACCGGTGAGCATATGGCTCTATTAGTATAGGAGATACCTGAAAACATATCACACTTTTCATCATAGTGCTTTTACCAATGCATAAAATGCATGGAGAAGTCATTTCGAATGACTGGTCCTCAGTGTTGTGAGAACGATGACTGGTTAAAATTTTTGGTGGTTTCTTGTTCAGTCCATAGGCCCACATCATGTGACAAACCGGTGAGCATGTGGCTCTATTAGTATAGGAGATACCTGAAAACATATCACACTTTTCATCATAGTGCTTTTACCAATGCATAAAATGCATGGAGAAGTCATTTCGAATGACTGGTCCTCAGTGTTGTGAGAACGATGACTGGTTAAAATTTTTGGTGGTTTCTTGTTCAGTCCATAGGCCTACATCATGTGGCAAACCGGTGAGCATGTGGCTCTATTAGTATAGGAGATACCTGAAAACATATCACACTTTTCATCATAGTGCTTTTACCAATGCATAAAATGCATGGAGAAGTCATTTCGAATGACTGGTCCTCAGTGTTGTGAGAACAATGACTGGTTAAAATTTTTGGTGGTTTCTTGTTCAGTCCATAGGCCTACATCATGTGGCAAACCGGTGAGCATGTGGCTCTATTAGTATAGGAGATACCTGAAAACATATCACACTTTTCATCATAGTGCTTTTACCAATGCATAAAATGCATGGAGAAGTCATTTCGAATGACTGGTCCTCAGTGTTGTGAGAACGATGACTGGTTAAAATTTTTGGTGGTTTCTTGTTCAGTCCATAGGCCTACATCATGTGGCAAACCGGTGAGCATATGGCTCTATTAGTATAGGAGATACCTGAAAACATATCACACTTTTCATCATAGTGCTTTTACCAATGCATAAAATGCATGGAGAAGTCATTTCGAATGACTGGTCCTCAGTGTTGTGAGAACGATGACTGGTTAAAATTTTTGGTGGTTTCTTGTTCAGTCCATAGGCCTACATCATGTGACAAACCGGTGAGCATGTGGCTCTATTAGTATAGGAGATACCTGAAAACATATCACACTTTTCATCATAGTGCTTTTACCAATGCATAAAATGCATGGAGAAGTCATTTCGAATGACTGGTCCTCAGTGTTGTGAGAACGATGACTGGTTAAAATTTTTGGTGGTTTCTTGTTCAGTCCATAGGCCTACATCATGTGGCAAACCGGTGAGCATATGGCTCTATTAGTATAGGAGATACCTGAAAACATATCACACTTTTCATCATAGTGCTTTTACCAATGCATAAAATGCATGGAGAACTCATTTCGAATGACTGGTCCTCAGTGTTGTGAGAACGATGACTGGTTAAAATTTTTGGTGGTTTCTTGTTCAGTCCATAGGCCTACATCATGTGACAAACCGGTGAGCATGTGGCTCTATTAGTATAGGAGATACCTGAAAACATATCACACTTTTCATCATAGTGCTTTTACCAATGCATAAAATGCATGGAGAAGTCATTTTGAATGACTGGTCCTCAGTGTTGTGAGAACGATGACTGGTTAAAATTTTTGGTGGTTTCTTGTTCAGTCCATAGGCCTACATCATGTGGCAAACCGGTGAGCATGTGGCTCTATTAGTATAGGAGATACCTGAAAACATATCACACTTTTCATCATAGTGCTTTTACCAATGCATAAAATGCATGGAGAAGTCATTTCGAATGACTGGTCCTCAGTGTTGTGAGAACGATGACTGGTTAAAATTTTTGGTGGTTTCTTGTTCAGTCCATAGGCCTACATCATGTGGCAAACCGGTGAGCATATGGCTCTATTAGTATAGGAGATACCTGAAAACATATCACACTTTTCATCATAGTGCTTTTACCAATGCATAAAATGCATGGAGAAGTCATTTCGAATGACTGGTCCTCAGTGTTGTGAGAACGATGACTGGTTAAAATTTTTGGTGGTTTCTTGTTCAGTCCATAGGCCCACATCATGTGACAAACCTGTGAGCATGTGGCTCTATTAGTATAGGAGATACCTGAAAACATATCACACTTTTCATCATAGTGCTTTTACCAATGCATAAAATGCATGGAGAAGTCATTTCGAATGACTGGTCCTCAGTGTTGTGAGAACGATGACTGGTTAAAATTTTTGGTGGTTTCTTGTTCAGTCCATAGGCCCACATCATGTGACAAACCTGTGAGCATGTGGCTCTATTAGTATAGGAGATACCTGAAAACATATCACACTTTTCATCATAGTGCTTTTACCAATGCATAAAATGCATGGAGAAGTCATTTCGAATGACTGGTCCTCAGTGTTGTGAGAACGATGACTGGTTAAAATTTTTGGTGGTTTCTTGTTCAGTCCATAGGCCTACATCATGTGGCAAACCGGTGAGCATGTGGCTCTATTAGTATAGGAGATACCTGAAAACATATCACACTTTTCATCATAGTGCTTTTACCAATGCATAAAATGCATGGAGAAGTCATTTCGAATGACTGGTCCTCAGTGTTGTGAGAACGATGACTGGTTAAAATTTTTGGTGGTTTCTTGTTCAGTCCATAGGCCCACATCATGTGGCAAACCGGTGAGCATGTGGCTCTATTAGTATAGGAGATACCTGAAAACATATCACACTTTTCATCATAGTGCTTTTACCAATGCATAAAATGCATGGAGAAGTCATTTTGAATGACTGGTCCTCAGTGTTGTGAGAACGATGACTGGTTAAAATTTTTGGTGGTTTCTTGTTCAGTCCATAGGCCTACATCATGTGGCAAACCGGTGAGCATGTGGCTCTATTAGTATAGGAGATACCTGAAAACATATCACACTTTTCATCATAGTGCTTTTACCAATGCATAAAATGCATGGAGAAGTCATTTCGAATGACTGGTCCTCAGTGTTGTGAGAACGATGACTGGTTAAAATTTTTGGTGGTTTCTTGTTCAGTCCATAGGCCTACATCATGTGGCAAACCGGTGAGCATATGGCTCTATTAGTATAGGAGATACCTGAAAACATATCACACTTTTCATCATAGTGCTTTTACCAATGCATAAAATGCATGGAGAAGTCATTTCGAATGACTGGTCCTCAGTGTTGTGAGAACGATGACTGGTTAAAATTTTTGGTGGTATCTTGTTCAGTCCATAGGCCCACATCATGTGACAAACCGGTGAGCATGTGGCTCTATTAGTATAGGAGATACCTGAAAACATATCACACTTTTCATCATAGTGCTTTTACCAATGCATAAAATGCATGGAGAAGTCATTTCGAATGACTGGTCCTCAGTGTTGTGAGAACGATGACTGGTTAAAATTTTTGGTGGTTTCTTGTTCAGTCCATAGGCCTACATCATGTGGCAAACCGGTGAGCATGTGGCTCTATTAGTATAGGAGATACCTGAAAACATATCACACTTTTCATCATAGTGCTTTTACCAATGCATAAAATGCATGGAGAAGTCATTTCGAATGACTGGTCCTCAGTGTTGTGAGAACAATGACTGGTTAAAATTTTTGGTGGTTTCTTGTTCAGTCCATAGGCCTACATCATGTGGCAAACCGGTGAGCATGTGGCTCTATTAGTATAGGAGATACCTGAAAACATATCACACTTTTCATCATAGTGCTTTTACCAATGCATAAAATGCATGGAGAAGTCATTTCGAATGACTGGTCCTCAGTGTTGTGAGAACGATGACTGGTTAAAATTTTTGGTGGTTTCTTGTTCAGTCCATAGGCCTACATCATGTGGCAAACCGGTGAGCATATGGCTCTATTAGTATAGGAGATACCTGAAAACATATCACACTTTTCATCATAGTGCTTTTACCAATGCATAAAATGCATGGAGAAGTCATTTCGAATGACTGGTCCTCAGTGTTGTGAGAACGATGACTGGTTAAAATTTTTGGTGGTTTCTTGTTCAGTCCATAGGCCTACATCATGTGACAAACCGGTGAGCATGTGGCTCTATTAGTATAGGAGATACCTGAAAACATATCACACTTTTCATCATAGTGCTTTTACCAATGCATAAAATGCATGGAGAAGTCATTTCGAATGACTGGTCCTCAGTGTTGTGAGAACGATGACTGGTTAAAATTTTTGGTGGTTTCTTGTTCAGTCCATAGGCCTACATCATGTGGCAAACCGGTGAGCATATGGCTCTATTAGTATAGGAGATACCTGAAAACATATCACACTTTTCATCATAGTGCTTTTACCAATGCATAAAATGCATGGAGAACTCATTTCGAATGACTGGTCCTCAGTGTTGTGAGAACGATGACTGGTTAAAATTTTTGGTGGTTTCTTGTTCAGTCCATAGGCCTACATCATGTGACAAACCGGTGAGCATGTGGCTCTATTAGTATAGGAGATACCTGAAAACATATCACACTTTTCATCATAGTGCTTTTACCAATGCATAAAATGCATGGAGAAGTCATTTCGAATGACTGGTCCTCAGTGTTGTGAGAACGATGACTGGTTAAAATTTTTGGTGGTTTCTTGTTCAGTCCATAGGCCTACATCATGTGGCAAACCGGTGAGCATGTGGCTCTATTAGTATAGGAGATACCTGAAAACATATCACACTTTTCATCATAGTGCTTTTACCAATGCATAAAATGCATGGAGAAGTCATTTCGAATGACTGGTCCTCAGTGTTGTGAGAACGATGACTGGTTAAAATTTTTGGTGGTTTCTTGTTCAGTCCATAGGCCTACATCATGTGGCAAACCGGTGAGCATGTGGCTCTATTAGTATAGGAGATACCTGAAAACATATCACACTTTTCATCATAGTGCTTTTACCAATGCATAAAATGCATGGAGAAGTCATTTCGAATGACTGGTCCTCAGTGTTGTGAGAACGATGACTGGTTAAAATTTTTGGTGGTTTCTTGTTCAGTCCATAGGCCTACATCATGTGGCAAACCAGTGAGCATGTGGCTCTATTAGTATAGGAGATACCTGAAAACATATCACACTTTTCATCATAGTGCTTTTACCAATGCATAAAATGCATGGAGAAGTCATTTTGAATGACTGGTCCTCAGTGTTGTGAGAACGATGACTGGTTAAAATTTTTGGTGGTTTCTTGTTCAGTCCATAGGCCTACATCATGTGGCAAACCGGTGAGCATGTGGCTCTATTAGTATAGGAGATACCTGAAAACATATCACACTTTTCATCATAGTGCTTTTACCAATGCATAAAATGCATGGAGAAGTCATTTCGAATGACTGGTCCTCAGTGTTGTGAGAACGATGACTGGTTAAAATTTTTGGTGGTTTCTTGTTCAGTCCATAGGCCTACATCATGTGGCAAACCGGTGAGCATGTGGCTCTATTAGTATAGGAGATACCTAAAAACATATCACACTTTTCATCATAGTGCTTTTACCAATGCATAAAATGCATGGAGAAGTCATTTCGAATGACTGGTCCTCAGTGTTGTGAGAACGATGACTGGTTAAAATTTTTGGTGGTTTCTTGTTCAGTCCATAGGCCTACATCATGTGGCAAACCGGTGAGCATGTGGCTCTATTAGTATAGGAGATACCTGAAAACATATCACACTTTTCATCATAGTGCTTTTACCAATGCATAAAATGCATGGAGAAGTCATTTCGAATGACTGGTCCTCAGTGTTGTGAGAACGATGACTGGTTAAAATTTTTGGTGGTTTCTTGTTCAGTCCATAGGCCTACATCATGTGGCAAACCGGTGAGCATGTGGCTCTATTAGTATAGGAGA
Source organism: Ranitomeya imitator (assembly GCF_032444005.1). NCBI lineage: Eukaryota > Metazoa > Chordata > Amphibia > Anura > Dendrobatidae > Ranitomeya > Ranitomeya imitator. The sequence continues at coordinate 14,610 of NW_027194708.1, forward strand.
TACCTGAAAACATATCACACTTTTCATCATAGTGCTTTTACCAATGCATAAAATGCATGGAGAAGTCATTTCGAATGACTGGTTCTCAGTGTTGTGAGAACGATGACTGGTTAAAATTTTTGGTGGTTTCTTGTTCAGTCCATAGGCCTACATCATGTGGCAAACCAGTGAGCATGTGGCTCTATTAGTATAGGAGATACCTGAAAACATATCACACTTTTCATCATAGTGCTTTTACCAATGCATAAAATGCATGGAGAAGTCATTTTGAATGACTGGTCCTCAGTGTTGTGAGAACGATGACTGGTTAAAATTTTTGGTGGTTTCTTGTTCAGTCCATAGGCCTACATCATGTGGCAAACCGGTGAGCATGTGGCTCTATTAGTATAGGAGATACCTGAAAACATATCACACTTTTCATCATAGTGCTTTTACCAATGCATAAAATGCATGGAGAAGTCATTTTGAATGACTGGTCCTCAGTGTTGTGAGAACGATGACTGGTTAAAATTTTTGGTGGTTTCTTGTTCAGTCCATAGGCCTACATCATGTGGCAAACCGGTGAGCATGTGGCTCTATTAGTATAGGAGATACCTGAAAACATATCACACTTTTCATCATAGTGCTTTTACCAATGCATAAAATGCATGGAGAAGTCATTTCGAATGACTGGTCCTCAGTGTTGTGAGAACGATGACTGGTTAAAATTTTTGGTGGTTTCTTGTTCAGTCCATAGGCCCACATCATGTGACAAACCTGTGAGCATGTGGCTCTATTAGTATAGGAGATACCTGAAAACATATCACACTTTTCATCATAGTGCTTTTACCAATGCATAAAATGCATGGAGAAGTCATTTCGAATGACTGGTCCTCAGTGTTGTGAGAACGATGACTGGTTAAAATTTTTGGTGGTTTCTTGTTCAGTCCATAGGCCTACATCATGTGGCAAACCGGTGAGCATGTGGCTCTATTAGTATAGGAGATACCTGAAAACATATCACACTTTTCATCATAGTGCTTTTACCAATGCATAAAATGCATGGAGAAGTCATTTCGAATGACTGGTCCTCAGTGTTGTGAGAACGATGACTGGTTAAAATTTTTGGTGGTTTCTTGTTCAGTCCATAGGCCTACATCATGTGGCAAACCGGTGAGCATATGGCTCTATTAGTATAGGAGATACCTGAAAACATATCACACTTTTCATCATAGTGCTTTTACCAATGCATAAAATGCATGGAGAAGTCATTTCGAATGACTGGTCCTCAGTGTTGTGAGAACGATGACTGGTTAAAATTTTTGGTGGTTTCTTGTTCAGTCCATAGGCCCACATCATGTGACAAACCGGTGAGCATGTGGCTCTATTAGTATAGGAGATACCTGAAAACATATCACACTTTTCATCATAGTGCTTTTACCAATGCATAAAATGCATGGAGAAGTCATTTCGAATGACTGGTCCTCAGTGTTGTGAGAACGATGACTGGTTAAAATTTTTGGTGGTTTCTTGTTCAGTCCATAGGCCTACATCATGTGGCAAACCGGTGAGCATGTGGCTCTATTAGTATAGGAGATACCTGAAAACATATCACACTTTTCATCATAGTGCTTTTACCAATGCATAAAATGCATGGAGAAGTCATTTCGAATGACTGGTCCTCAGTGTTGTGAGAACAATGACTGGTTAAAATTTTTGGTGGTTTCTTGTTCAGTCCATAGGCCTACATCATGTGGCAAACCGGTGAGCATGTGGCTCTATTAGTATAGGAGATACCTGAAAACATATCACACTTTTCATCATAGTGCTTTTACCAATGCATAAAATGCATGGAGAAGTCATTTCGAATGACTGGTCCTCAGTGTTGTGAGAACGATGACTGGTTAAAATTTTTGGTGGTTTCTTGTTCAGTCCATAGGCCTACATCATGTGGCAAACCGGTGAGCATATGGCTCTATTAGTATAGGAGATACCTGAAAACATATCACACTTTTCATCATAGTGCTTTTACCAATGCATAAAATGCATGGAGAAGTCATTTCGAATGACTGGTCCTCAGTGTTGTGAGAACGATGACTGGTTAAAATTTTTGGTGGTTTCTTGTTCAGTCCATAGGCCTACATCATGTGACAAACCGGTGAGCATGTGGCTCTATTAGTATAGGAGATACCTGAAAACATATCACACTTTTCATCATAGTGCTTTTACCAATGCATAAAATGCATGGAGAAGTCATTTCGAATGACTGGTCCTCAGTGTTGTGAGAACGATGACTGGTTAAAATTTTTGGTGGTTTCTTGTTCAGTCCATAGGCCTACATCATGTGGCAAACCGGTGAGCATATGGCTCTATTAGTATAGGAGATACCTGAAAACATATCACACTTTTCATCATAGTGCTTTTACCAATGCATAAAATGCATGGAGAACTCATTTCGAATGACTGGTCCTCAGTGTTGTGAGAACGATGACTGGTTAAAATTTTTGGTGGTTTCTTGTTCAGTCCATAGGCCTACATCATGTGACAAACCGGTGAGCATGTGGCTCTATTAGTATAGGAGATACCTGAAAACATATCACACTTTTCATCATAGTGCTTTTACCAATGCATAAAATGCATGGAGAAGTCATTTTGAATGACTGGTCCTCAGTGTTGTGAGAACGATGACTGGTTAAAATTTTTGGTGGTTTCTTGTTCAGTCCATAGGCCTACATCATGTGGCAAACCGGTGAGCATGTGGCTCTATTAGTATAGGAGATACCTGAAAACATATCACACTTTTCATCATAGTGCTTTTACCAATGCATAAAATGCATGGAGAAGTCATTTCGAATGACTGGTCCTCAGTGTTGTGAGAACGATGACTGGTTAAAATTTTTGGTGGTTTCTTGTTCAGTCCATAGGCCTACATCATGTGGCAAACCGGTGAGCATATGGCTCTATTAGTATAGGAGATACCTGAAAACATATCACACTTTTCATCATAGTGCTTTTACCAATGCATAAAATGCATGGAGAAGTCATTTCGAATGACTGGTCCTCAGTGTTGTGAGAACGATGACTGGTTAAAATTTTTGGTGGTTTCTTGTTCAGTCCATAGGCCCACATCATGTGACAAACCTGTGAGCATGTGGCTCTATTAGTATAGGAGATACCTGAAAACATATCACACTTTTCATCATAGTGCTTTTACCAATGCATAAAATGCATGGAGAAGTCATTTCGAATGACTGGTCCTCAGTGTTGTGAGAACGATGACTGGTTAAAATTTTTGGTGGTTTCTTGTTCAGTCCATAGGCCTACATCATGTGGCAAACCGGTGAGCATGTGGCTCTATTAGTATAGGAGATACCTGAAAACATATCACACTTTTCATCATAGTGCTTTTACCAATGCATAAAATGCATGGAGAAGTCATTTCGAATGACTGGTCCTCAGTGTTGTGAGAACGATGACTGGTTAAAATTTTTGGTGGTTTCTTGTTCAGTCCATAGGCCCACATCATGTGGCAAACCGGTGAGCATGTGGCTCTATTAGTATAGGAGATACCTGAAAACATATCACACTTTTCATCATAGTGCTTTTACCAATGCATAAAATGCATGGAGAAGTCATTTTGAATGACTGGTCCTCAGTGTTGTGAGAACGATGACTGGTTAAAATTTTTGGTGGTTTCTTGTTCAGTCCATAGGCCTACATCATGTGGCAAACCGGTGAGCATGTGGCTCTATTAGTATAGGAGATACCTGAAAACATATCACACTTTTCATCATAGTGCTTTTACCAATGCATAAAATGCATGGAGAAGTCATTTCGAATGACTGGTCCTCAGTGTTGTGAGAACGATGACTGGTTAAAATTTTTGGTGGTTTCTTGTTCAGTCCATAGGCCTACATCATGTGGCAAACCGGTGAGCATATGGCTCTATTAGTATAGGAGATACCTGAAAACATATCACACTTTTCATCATAGTGCTTTTACCAATGCATAAAATGCATGGAGAAGTCATTTCGAATGACTGGTCCTCAGTGTTGTGAGAACGATGACTGGTTAAAAATTTTGGTGGTTTCTTGTTCAGTCCATAGGCCCACATCATGTGACAAACCGGTGAGCATGTGGCTCTATTAGTATAGGAGATACCTGAAAACATATCACACTTTTCATCATAGTGCTTTTACCAATGCATAAAATGCATGGAGAAGTCATTTCGAATGACTGGTCCTCAGTGTTGTGAGAACGATGACTGGTTAAAATTTTTGGTGGTTTCTTGTTCAGTCCATAGGCCTACATCATGTGGCAAACCGGTGAGCATGTGGCTCTATTAGTATAGGAGATACCTGAAAACATATCACACTTTTCATCATAGTGCTTTTACCAATGCATAAAATGCATGGAGAAGTCATTTCGAATGACTGGTCCTCAGTGTTGTGAGAACAATGACTGGTTAAAATTTTTGGTGGTTTCTTGTTCAGTCCATAGGCCTACATCATGTGGCAAACCGGTGAGCATGTGGCTCTATTAGTATAGGAGATACCTGAAAACATATCACACTTTTCATCATAGTGCTTTTACCAATGCATAAAATGCATGGAGAAGTCATTTCGAATGACTGGTCCTCAGTGTTGTGAGAACGATGACTGGTTAAAATTTTTGGTGGTTTCTTGTTCAGTCCATAGGCCTACATCATGTGGCAAACCGGTGAGCATATGGCTCTATTAGTATAGGAGATACCTGAAAACATATCACACTTTTCATCATAGTGCTTTTACCAATGCATAAAATGCATGGAGAAGTCATTTCGAATGACTGGTCCTCAGTGTTGTGAGAACGATGACTGGTTAAAATTTTTGGTGGTTTCTTGTTCAGTCCATAGGCCTACATCATGTGACAAACCGGTGAGCATGTGGCTCTATTAGTATAGGAGATACCTGAAAACATATCACACTTTTCATCATAGTGCTTTTACCAATGCATAAAATGCATGGAGAAGTCATTTCGAATGACTGGTCCTCAGTGTTGTGAGAACGATGACTGGTTAAAATTTTTGGTGGTTTCTTGTTCAGTCCATAGGCCTACATCATGTGGCAAACCGGTGAGCATATGGCTCTATTAGTATAGGAGATACCTGAAAACATATCACACTTTTCATCATAGTGCTTTTACCAATGCATAAAATGCATGGAGAACTCATTTCGAATGACTGGTCCTCAGTGTTGTGAGAACGATGACTGGTTAAAATTTTTGGTGGTTTCTTGTTCAGTCCATAGGCCTACATCATGTGACAAACCGGTGAGCATGTGGCTCTATTAGTATAGGAGATACCTGAAAACATATCACACTTTTCATCATAGTGCTTTTACCAATGCATAAAATGCATGGAGAAGTCATTTCGAATGACTGGTCCTCAGTGTTGTGAGAACGATGACTGGTTAAAATTTTTGGTGGTTTCTTGTTCAGTCCATAGGCCTACATCATGTGGCAAACCGGTGAGCATGTGGCTCTATTAGTATAGGAGATACCTGAAAACATATCACACTTTTCATCATAGTGCTTTTACCAATGCATAAAATGCATGGAGAAGTCATTTCGAATGACTGGTCCTCAGTGTTGTGAGAACGATGACTGGTTAAAATTTTTGGTGGTTTCTTGTTCAGTCCATAGGCCTACATCATGTGGCAAACCGGTGAGCATGTGGCTCTATTAGTATAGGAGATACCTGAAAACATATCACACTTTTCATCATAGTGCTTTTACCAATGCATAAAATGCATGGAGAAGTCATTTCGAATGACTGGTCCTCAGTGTTGTGAGAACGATGACTGGTTAAAATTTTTGGTGGTTTCTTGTTCAGTCCATAGGCCTACATCATGTGGCAAACCAGTGAGCATGTGGCTCTATTAGTATAGGAGATACATGAAAACATATCACACTTTTCATCATAGTGCTTTTACCAATGCATAAAATGCATGGAGAAGTCATTTTGAATGACTGGTCCTCAGTGTTGTGAGAACGATGACTGGTTAAAATTTTTGGTGGTTTCTTGTTCAGTCCATAGGCCTACAATCATGTGGCAAACCGGTGAGCATGTGGCTCTATTAGTATAGGAGATACCTGAAAACATATCACACTTTTCATCATAGTGCTTTTACCAATGCATAAAATGCATGGAGAAGTCATTTCGAATGACTGGTCCTCAGTGTTGTGAGAACGATGACTGGTTAAAATTTTTGGTGGTTTCTTGTTCAGTCCATAGGCCTACATCATGTGGCAAACCGGTGAGCATGTGGCTCTATTAGTATAGGAGATACCTGAAAACATATCACACTTTTCATCATAGTGCTTTTACCAATGCATAAAATGCATGGAGAAGTCATTTCGAATGACTGGTCCTCAGTGTTGTGAGAACGATGACTGGTTAAAATTTTTGGTGGTTTCTTGTTCAGTCCATAGGCCTACATCATGTGGCAAACCGGTGAGCATATGGCTCTATTAGTATAGGAGATACCTGAAAACATATCACACTTTTCATCATAGTGCTTTTACCAATGCATAAAATGCATGGAGAAGTCATTTCGAATGACTGGTCCTCAGTGTTGTGAGAACGATGACTGGTTAAAATTTTTGGTGGTTTCTTGTTCAGTCCATAGGCCCACATCATGTGACAAACCGGTGAGCATGTGGCTCTATTAGTATAGGAGATACCTGAAAACATATCACACTTTTCATCATAGTGCTTTTACCAATGCATAAAATGCATGGAGAAGTCATTTCGAATGACTGGTCCTGTGTTGTGAGAACGATGACTGGTTAAAATTTTTGGTGGTTTCTTGTTCAGTCCATAGGCCTACATCATGTGGCAAACCGGTGAGCATGTGGCTCTATTAGTATAGGAGATACCTGAAAACATATCACACTTTTCATCATAGTGCTTTTACCAATGCATAAAATGCATGGAGAAGTCATTTCGAATGACTGGTCCTCAGTGTTGTTAGGACGATGACTGGTTAAAATTTTTGGTGGTTTCTTGTTCAGTCCATAGGCCTACATCATGTGGCAAACCGGTGAGCATGTGGCTCTATTAGTATAGGAGATACCTGAAAACATATCACACTTTTCATCATAGTGCTTTTACCAATGCATAAAATGCATGGAGAAGTCATTTCGAATGACTGGTCCTCAGTGTTGTGAGAACGATGACTGGTTAAAATTTTTGGTGGTTTCTTGTTCAGTCCATAGGCCTACATCATGTGGCAAACCGGTGAGCATGTGGCTCTATTAGTATAGGAGATACCTGAAAACATATCACACTTTTCATCATAGTGCTTTTACCAATGCATAAAATGCATGGAGAAGTCATTTCGAATGACTGGTCCTCAGTGTTGTGAGAACGATGACTGGTTAAAATTTTTGGTGGTTTCTTGTTCAGTCCATAGGCCTACATCATGTGGCAAACCGGTGAGCATGTGGCTCTATTAGTATAGGAGATACCTGAAAACATATTACACTTTTCATCATAGTGCTTTTACCAATGCATAAAATGCATGGAGAAGTCATTTCGAATGACTGGTCCTCAGAGTTGTGAGAACGATGACTGGTTAAAATTTTTGGTGGTTTCTTGTTCAGTCCATAGGCCTACATCATGTGGCAAACCGGTGAGCATGTGGCTCTATTAGTATAGGAGATACCTGAAAACATATCACACTTTTCATCATAGTGCTTTTACCAATGCATAAAATGCATGGAGAAGTCATTTCGAATGACTGGTCCTCAGTGTTGTGAGAACGATGACTGGTTAAAATTTTTGGTGGTTTCTTGTTCAGTCCATAGGCCTACATCATGTGGCAAACCGGTGAGCATGTGGCTCTATTAGTATAGGAGATACCTGAAAACATATCACACTTTTCATCATAGTGCTTTTACCAATGCATAAAATGCATGGAGAAGTCATTTCGAATGACTGGTCCTCAGTGTTGTGAGAACGATGACTGGTTAAAATTTTTGGTGGTTTCTTGTTCAGTCCATAGGCCTACATCATGTGGCAAACCGGTGAGCATGTGGCTCTATTAGTATAGGAGATACCTAAAAACATATCACACTTTTCATCATAGTGCTTTTACCAATGCATAAAATGCATGGAGAAGTCATTTCGAATGACTGGTCCTCAGTGTTGTGAGAACGATGACTGGTTAAAATTTTTGGTGGTTTCTTGTTCAGTCCATAGGCCTACATCATGTGGCAAACCGGTGAGCATGTGGCTCTATTAGTATAGGAGATACCTAAAAACATATCACACTTTTCATCATAGTGCTTTTACCAATGCATAAAATGCATGGAGAAGTCATTTCGAATGACTGGTCCTCAGTGTTGTGAGAACGATGACTGGTTAAAATTTTTGGTGGTTTCTTGTTCAGTCCATAGGCCTACATCATGTGGCAAACCGGTGAGCATGTGGCTCTATTAGTATAGGAGATACCTGAAAACATATCACACTTTTCATCATAGTGCTTTTACCAATGCATAAAATGCATGGAGAAGTCATTTCGAATGACTGGTCCTCAGTGTTGTGAGAACGATGACTGGTTAAAATTTTTGGTGGTTTCTTGTTCAGTCCATAGGCCTACATCATGTGGCAAACCGGTGAGCATGTGGCTCTATTAGTATAGGAGATACCTAAAAACATATCACACTTTTCATCATAGTGCTTTTACCAATGCATAAAATGCATGGAGAAGTCATTTCGAATGACTGGTCCTCAGTGTTGTGAGAACGATGACTGGTTAAAATTTTTGGTGGTTTCTTGTTCAGTCCATAGGCCTACATCATGTGGCAAACCGGTGAGCATGTGGCTCTATTAGTATAGGAGATACCTAAAAACATATCACACTTTTCATCATAGTGCTTTTACCAATGCATAAAATGCATGGAGAAGTCATTTCGAATGACTGGTCCTCAGTGTTGTGAGAACGATGACTGGTTAAAATTTTTGGTGGTTTCTTGTTCAGTCCATAGGCCTACATCATGTGGCAAACCGGTGAGCATGTGGCTCTATTAGTATAGGAGATACCTGAAAACATATCACACTTTTCATCATAGTGCTTTTACCAATGCATAAAATGCATGGAGAAGTCATTTCGAATGACTGGTTCTCAGTGTTGTGAGAACGATGACTGGTTAAAATTTTTGGTGGTTTCTTGTTCAGTCCATAGGCCTACATCATGTGGCAAACCAGTGAGCATGTGGCTCTATTAGTATAGGAGATACCTGAAAACATATCACACTTTTCATCATAGTGCTTTTACCAATGCATAAAATGCATGGAGAAGTCATTTTGAATGACTGGTCCTCAGTGTTGTGAGAACGATGACTGGTTAAAATTTTTGGTGGTTTCTTGTTCAGTCCATAGGCCTACATCATGTGGCAAACCGGTGAGCATGTGGCTCTATTAGTATAGGAGATACCTGAAAACATATCACACTTTTCATCATAGTGCTTTTACCAATGCATAAAATGCATGGAGAAGTCATTTTGAATGACTGGTCCTCAGTGTTGTGAGAACGATGACTGGTTAAAATTTTTGGTGGTTTCTTGTTCAGTCCATAGGCCTACATCATGTGGCAAACCGGTGAGCATGTGGCTCTATTAGTATAGGAGATACCTGAAAACATATCACACTTTTCATCATAGTGCTTTTACCAATGCATAAAATGCATGGAGAAGTCATTTCGAATGACTGGTCCTCAGTGTTGTGAGAACGATGACTGGTTAAAATTTTTGGTGGTTTCTTGTTCAGTCCATAGGCCTACATCATGTGGCAAACCGGTGAGCATATGGCTCTATTAGTATAGGAGATACCTGAAAACATATCACACTTTTCATCATAGTGCTTTTACCAATGCATAAAATGCATGGAGAAGTCATTTCGAATGACTGGTCCTCAGTGTTGTGAGAACGATGACTGGTTAAAATTTTTGGTGGTTTCTTGTTCAGTCCATAGGCCCACATCATGTGACAAACCTGTGAGCATGTGGCTCTATTAGTATAGGAGATACCTGAAAACATATCACACTTTTCATCATAGTGCTTTTACCAATGCATAAAATGCATGGAGAAGTCATTTCGAATGACTGGTCCTCAGTGTTGTGAGAACGATGACTGGTTAAAATTTTTGGTGGTTTCTTGTTCAGTCCATAGGCCTACATCATGTGGCAAACCGGTGAGCATGTGGCTCTATTAGTATAGGAGATACCTGAAAACATATCACACTTTTCATCATAGTGCTTTTACCAATGCATAAAATGCATGGAGAAGTCATTTCGAATGACTGGTCCTCAGTGTTGTGAGAACGATGACTGGTTAAAATTTTTGGTGGTTTCTTGTTCAGTCCATAGGCCCACATCATGTGGCAAACCGGTGAGCATGTGGCTCTATTAGTATAGGAGATACCTGAAAACATATCACACTTTTCATCATAGTGCTTTTACCAATGCATAAAATGCATGGAGAACTCATTTTGAATGACTGGTCCTCAGTGTTGTGAGAACGATGACTGGTTAAAATTTTTGGTGGTTTCTTGTTCAGTCCATAGGCCTACATCATGTGGCAAACCGGTGAGCATGTGGCTCTATTAGTATAGGAGATACCTGAAAACATATCACACTTTTCATCATAGTGCTTTTACCAATGCATAAAATGCATGGAGAAGTCATTTCGAATGACTGGTCCTCAGTGTTGTGAGAACGATGACTGGTTAAAATTTTTGGTGGTTTCTTGTTCAGTCCATAGGCCTACATCATGTGGCAAACCGGTGAGCATATGGCTCTATTAGTATAGGAGATACCTGAAAACATATCACACTTTTCATCATAGTGCTTTTACCAATGCATAAAATGCATGGAGAAGTCATTTCGAATGACTGGTCCTCAGTGTTGTGAGAACGATGACTGGTTAAAATTTTTGGTGGTTTCTTGTTCAGTCCATAGGCCCACATCATGTGACAAACCGGTGAGCATGTGGCTCTATTAGTATAGGAGATACCTGAAAACATATCACACTTTTCATCATAGTGCTTTTACCAATGCATAAAATGCATGGAGAAGTCATTTCGAATGACTGGTCCTCAGTGTTGTGAGAACGATGACTGGTTAAAATTTTTGGTGGTTTCTTGTTCAGTCCATAGGCCTACATCATGTGGCAAACCGGTGAGCATGTGGCTCTATTAGTATAGGAGATACCTGAAAACATATCACACTTTTCATCATAGTGCTTTTACCAATGCATAAAATGCATGGAGAAGTCATTTCGAATGACTGGTCCTCAGTGTTGTGAGAACAATGACTGGTTAAAATTTTTGGTGGTTTCTTGTTCAGTCCATAGGCCTACATCATGTGGCAAACCGGTGAGCATGTGGCTCTATTAGTATAGGAGATACCTGAAAACATATCACACTTTTCATCATAGTGCTTTTACCAATGCATAAAATGCATGGAGAAGTCATTTCGAATGACTGGTCCTCAGTGTTGTGAGAACGATGACTGGTTAAAATTTTTGGTGGTTTCTTGTTCAGTCCATAGGCCTACATCATGTGGCAAACCGGTGAGCATATGGCTCTATTAGTATAGGAGATACCTGAAAACATATCACACTTTTCATCATAGTGCTTTTACCAATGCATAAAATGCATGGAGAAGTCATTTCGAATGACTGGTCCTCAGTGTTGTGAGAACGATGACTGGTTAAAATTTTTGGTGGTTTCTTGTTCAGTCCATAGGCCTACATCATGTGACAAACCGGTGAGCATGTGGCTCTATTAGTATAGGAGATACCTGAAAACATATCACACTTTTCATCATAGTGCTTTTACCAATGCATAAAATGCATGGAGAAGTCATTTCGAATGACTGGTCCTCAGTGTTGTGAGAACGATGACTGGTTAAAATTTTTGGTGGTTTCTTGTTCAGTCCATAGGCCTACATCATGTGGCAAACCGGTGAGCATATGGCTCTATTAGTATAGGAGATACCTGAAAACATATCACACTTTTCATCATAGTGCTTTTACCAATGCATAAAATGCATGGAGAACTCATTTCGAATGACTGGTCCTCAGTGTTGTGAGAACGATGACTGGTTAAAATTTTTGGTGGTTTCTTGTTCAGTCCATAGGCCTACATCATGTGACAAACCGGTGAGCATGTGGCTCTATTAGTATAGGAGATACCTGAAAACATATCACACTTTTCATCATAGTGCTTTTACCAATGCATAAAATGCATGGAGAAGTCATTTCGAATGACTGGTCCTCAGTGTTGTGAGAACGATGACTGGTTAAAATTTTTGGTGGTTTCTTGTTCAGTCCATAGGCCTACATCATGTGGCAAACCGGTGAGCATGTGGCTCTATTAGTATAGGAGATACCTGAAAACATATCACACTTTTCATCATAGTGCTTTTACCAATGCATAAAATGCATGGAGAAGTCATTTCGAATGACTGGTCCTCAGTGTTGTGAGAACAATGACTGGTTAAAATTTTTGGTGGTTTCTTGTTCAGTCCATAGGCCTACATCATGTGGCAAACCGGTGAGCATGTGGCTCTATTAGTATAGGAGATACCTGAAAACATATCACACTTTTCATCATAGTGCTTTTACCAATGCATAAAATGCATGGAGAAGTCATTTCGAATGACTGGTCCTCAGTGTTGTGAGAACGATGACTGGTTAAAATTTTTGGTGGTTTCTTGTTCAGTCCATAGGCCTACATCATGTGGCAAACCGGTGAGCATATGGCTCTATTAGTATAGGAGATACCTGAAAACATATCACACTTTTCATCATAGTGCTTTTACCAATGCATAAAATGCATGGAGAAGTCATTTCGAATGACTGGTCCTCAGTGTTGTGAGAACGATGACTGGTTAAAATTTTTGGTGGTTTCTTGTTCAGTCCATAGGCCTACATCATGTGACAAACCGGTGAGCATGTGGCTCTATTAGTATAGGAGATACCTGAAAACATATCACACTTTTCATCATAGTGCTTTTACCAATGCATAAAATGCATGGAGAAGTCATTTCGAATGACTGGTCCTCAGTGTTGTGAGAACGATGACTGGTTAAAATTTTTGGTGGTTTCTTGTTCAGTCCATAGGCCTACATCATGTGGCAAACCAGTGAGCATGTGGCTCTATTAGTATAGGAGATACCTGAAAACATATCACACTTTTCATCATAGTGCTTTTACCAATGCATAAAATGCATGGAGAAGTCATTTCGAATGACTGGTTCTCAGTGTTGTGAGAACGATGACTGGTTAAAATTTTTGGTGGTTTCTTGTTCAGTCCATAGGCCCACATCATGTGGCAAACCGGTGAGCATGTGGCTCTATTAGTATAGGAGATACCTGAAAACATATCACACTTTTCATCATAGTGCTTTTACCAATGCATAAAATGCATGGAGAAGTCATTTCGAATGACTGGTCCTCAGTGTTGTGAGAACGATGACTGGTTAAAATTTTTGGTGGTTTCTTGTTCAGTCCATAGGCCTACATCATGTGGCAAACCGGTGAGCATGTGGCTCTAATAATATAGGAGATACCTGAAAACATATCACACTTTTCATCATAGTGCTTTTACCAATGCATAAAATGCATGGAGAAGTCATTTCGAATGACTGGTCCTCAGTGTTGTGAGAACGATGACTGGTTAAAATTTTTGGTGGTTTCTTGTTCAGTCCATAGGCCTACATCATGTGGCAAACCGGTGAGCATGTGGCTCTATTAGTATAGGAGATACCTGAAAACATATCACACTTTTCATCATAGTGCTTTTACCAATGCATAAAATGCATGGAGAAGTCATTTTGAATGACTGGTCCTCAGTGTTGTGAGAACGATGACTGGTTAAAATTTTTGGTGGTTTCTTGTTCAGTCCATAGGCCTACATCATGTGGCAAACCGGTGAGCATGTGGCTCTATTAGTATAGGAGATACTTGAAAACATATCACACTTTTCATCATAGTGCTTTTACCAATGCATAAAATGCATGGAGAAGTCATTTCGAATGACTGGTCCTCAGTGTTGTGAGAACGATGACTGGTTAAAATTTTTGGTGGTTTCTTGTTCAGTCCATAGGCCTACATCATGTGGCAAACCGGTGAGCATGTGGCTCTATTAGTATAGGAGATACCTGAAAACATATCACACTTTTCATCATAGTGCTTTTACCAATGCATAAAATGCATGGAGAAGTCATTTTGAATGACTGGTCCTCAGTGTTGTGAGAACGATGACTGGTTAAAATTTTTGGTGGTTTCTTGTTCAGTCCATAGGCCTACATCATGTGGCAAACCGGTGAGCATGTGGCTCTATTAGTATAGGAGATACCTGAAAACATATCACACTTTTCATCATAGTGCTTTTACCAATGCATAAAATGCATGGAGAAGTCATTTCGAATGACTGGTCCTCAGTGTTGTGAGAACGATGACTGGTTAAAATTTTTGGTGGTTTCTTGTTCAGTCCATAGGCCTACATCATGTGGCAAACCGGTGAGCATATGGCTCTATTAGTATAGGAGATACCTGAAAACATATCACACTTTTCATCATAGTGCTTTTACCAATGCATAAAATGCATGGAGAAGTCATTTCGAATGACTGGTCCTCAGTGTTGTGAGAACGATGACTGGTTAAAATTTTTGGTGGTTTCTTGTTCAGTCCATAGGCCCACATCATGTGACAAACCTGTGAGCATGTGGCTCTATTAGTATAGGAGATACCTGAAAACATATCACACTTTTCATCATAGTGCTTTTACCAATGCATAAAATGCATGGAGAAGTCATTTCGAATGACTGGTCCTCAGTGTTGTGAGAACGATGACTGGTTAAAATTTTTGGTGGTTTCTTGTTCAGTCCATAGGCCTACATCATGTGGCAAACCGGTGAGCATGTGGCTCTATTAGTATAGGAGATACCTGAAAACATATCACACTTTTCATCATAGTGCTTTTACCAATGCATAAAATGCATGGAGAAGTCATTTCGAATGACTGGTCCTCAGTGTTGTGAGAACGATGACTGGTTAAAATTTTTGGTGGTTTCTTGTTCAGTCCATAGGCCCACATCATGTGGCAAACCGGTGAGCATGTGGCTCTATTAGTATAGGAGATACCTGAAAACATATCACACTTTTCATCATAGTGCTTTTACCAATGCATAAAATGCATGGAGAAGTCATTTTGAATGACTGGTCCTCAGTGTTGTGAGAACGATGACTGGTTAAAATTTTTGGTGGTTTCTTGTTCAGTCCATAGGCCTACATCATGTGGCAAACCGGTGAGCATGTGGCTCTATTATTATAGGAGATACCTGAAAACATATCACACTTTTCATCATAGTGCTTTTACCAATGCATAAAATGCATTGGGAAGTCATTTCGAATGACTGGTCCTCAGTGTTGTGAGAACGATGACTGGTTAAAATTTTTGGTGGTTTCTTGTTCAGTCCATAGGCCTACATCATGTGGCAAACCGGTGAGCATATGGCTCTATTAGTATAGGAGATACCTGAAAACATATCACACTTTTCATCATAGTGCTTTTACCAATGCATAAAATGCATGGAGAAGTCATTTCGAATGACTGGTCCTCAGTGTTGTGAGAACGATGACTGGTTAAAATTTTTGGTGGTTTCTTGTTCAGTCCATAGGCCCACATCATGTGACAAACCGGTGAGCATGTGGCTCTATTAGTATAGGAGATACCTGAAAACATATCACACTTTTCATCATAGTGCTTTTACCAATGCATAAAATGCATGGAGAAGTCATTTCGAATGACTGGTCCTCAGTGTTGTGAGAACGATGACTGGTTAAAATTTTTGGTGGTTTCTTGTTCAGTCCATAGGCCTACATCATGTGGCAAACCGGTGAGCATGTGGCTCTATTAGTATAGGAGATACCTGAAAACATATCACACTTTTCATCAAAGTGCTTTTACCAATGCATAAAATGCATGGAGAAGTCATTTCGAATGACTGGTCCTCAGTGTTGTGAGAACAATGACTGGTTAAAATTTTTGGTGGTTTCTTGTTCAGTCCATAGGCCTACATCATGTGGCAAACCGGTGAGCATGTGGCTCTATTAGTATAGGAGATACCTGAAAACATATCACACTTTTCATCATAGTGCTTTTACCAATGCATAAAATGCATGGAGAAGTCATTTCGAATGACTGGTCCTCAGTGTTGTGAGAACGATGACTGGTTAAAATTTTTGGTGGTTTCTTGTTCAGTCCATAGGCCTACATCATGTGGCAAACCGGTGAGCATATGGCTCTATTAGTATAGGAGATACCTGAAAACATATCACACTTTTCATCATAGTGCTTTTACCAATGCATAAAATGCATGGAGAAGTCATTTCGAATGACTGGTCCTCAGTGTTGTGAGAACGATGACTGGTTAAAATTTTTGGTGGTTTCTTGTTCAGTCCATAGGCCTACATCATGTGACAAACCGGTGAGCATGTGGCTCTATTAGTATAGGAGATACCTGAAAACATATCACACTTTTCATCATAGTGCTTTTACCAATGCATAAAATGCATGGAGAAGTCATTTCGAATGACTGGTCCTCAGTGTTGTGAGAACGATGACTGGTTAAAATTTTTGGTGGTTTCTTGTTCAGTCCATAGGCCTACATCATGTGGCAAACCGGTGAGCATATGGCTCTATTAGTATAGGAGATACCTGAAAACATATCACACTTTTCATCATAGTGCTTTTACCAATGCATAAAATGCATGGAGAAGTCATTTCGAATGACTGGTCCTCAGTGTTGTGAGAACGATGACTGGTTAAAATTTCTGGTGGTTTCTTGTTCAGTCCATAGGCCTACATCATGTGACAAACCGGTGAGCATGTGGCTCTATTAGTATAGGAGATACCTGAAAACATATCACACTTTTCATCATAGTGCTTTTACCAATGCATAAAATGCATGGAGAAGTCATTTCGAATGACTGGTCCTCAGTGTTGTGAGAACGATGACTGGTTAAAATTTTTGGTGGTTTCTTGTTCAGTCCATAGGCCTACATCATGTGGCAAACCGGTGAGCATGTGGCTCTATTAGTATAGGAGATACCTGAAAACATATCACACTTTTCATCATAGTGCTTTTACCAATGCATAAAATGCATGGAGAAGTCATTTCGAATGACTGGTCCTCAGTGTTGTGAGAACAATGACTGGTTAAAATTTTTGGTGGTTTCTTGTTCAGTCCATAGGCCTACATCATGTGGCAAACCGGTGAGCATGTGGCTCTATTAGTATAGGAGATACCTGAAAACATATCACACTTTTCATCATAGTGCTTTTACCAATGCATAAAATGCATGGAGAAGTCATTTCGAATGACTGGTCCTCAGTGTTGTGAGAACGATGACTGGTTAAAATTTTTGGTGGTTTCTTGTTCAGTCCATAGGCCTACATCATGTGGCAAACCGGTGAGCATATGGCTCTATTAGTATAGGAGATACCTGAAAACATATCACACTTTTCATCATAGTGCTTTTACCAATGCATAAAATGCATGGAGAAGTCATTTCGAATGACTGGTCCTCAGTGTTGTGAGAACGATGACTGGTTAAAATTTTTGGTGGTTTCTTGTTCAGTCCATAGGCCTACATCATGTGACAAACCGGTGAGCATGTGGCTCTATTAGTATAGGAGATACCTGAAAACATATCACACTTTTCATCATAGTGCTTTTACCAATGCATAAAATGCATGGAGAAGTCATTTCGAATGACTGGTCCTCAGTGTTGTGAGAACGATGACTGGTTAAAATTTTTGGTGGTTTCTTGTTCAGTCCATAGGCCTACATCATGTGACAAACCGGTGAGCATGTGGCTCTATTAGTATAGGAGATACCTGAAAACATATCACACTTTTCATCATAGTGCTTTTACCAATGCATAAAATGCATGGAGAAGTCATTTTGAATGACTGGTCCTCAGTGTTGTGAGAACGATGACTGGTTAAAATTTTTGGTGGTTTCTTGTTCAGTCCATAGGCCTACATCATGTGGCAAACCGGTGAGCATGTGGCTCTATTAGTATAGGAGATACCTGAAAACATATCACACTTTTCATCATAGTGCTTTTACCAATGCATAAAATGCATGGAGAAGTCATTTCGAATGACTGGTCCTCAGTGTTGTGAGAACGATGACTGGTTAAAATTTTTGGTGGTTTCTTGTTCAGTCCATAGGCCTACATCATGTGACAAACCGGTGAGCATGTGGCTCTATTAGTATAGGAGATACCTGAAAACATATCACACTTTTCATCATAGTGCTTTTACCAATGCATAAAATGCATGGAGAAGTCATTTCGAATGACTGGTCCTCAGTGTTGTGAGAACGATGACTGGTTAAAATTTTTGGTGGTTTCTTGTTCAGTCCATAGGCCTACATCATGTGGCAAACCGGTGAGCATATGGCTCTATTAGTATAGGAGATACCTGAAAACATATCACACTTTTCATCATAGTGCTTTTACCAATGCATAAAATGCATGGAGAAGTCATTTCGAATGACTGGTCCTCAGTGTTGTGAGAACGATGACTGGTTAAAATTTCTGGTGGTTTCTTGTTCAGTCCATAGGCCTACATCATGTGACAAACCGGTGAGCATGTGGCTCTATTAGTATAGGAGATACCTGAAAACATATCACACTTTTCATCATAGTGCTTTTACCAATGCATAAAATGCATGGAGAAGTCATTTCGAATGACTGGTCCTCAGTGTTGTGAGAACGATGACTGGTTAAAATTTTTGGTGGTTTCTTGTTCAGTCCATAGGCCTACATCATGTGGCAAACCGGTGAGCATGTGGCTCTATTAGTATAGGAGATACCTGAAAACATATCACACTTTTCATCATAGTGCTTTTACCAATGCATAAAATGCATGGAGAAGTCATTTCGAATGACTGGTCCTCAGTGTTGTGAGAACAATGACTGGTTAAAATTTTTGGTGGTTTCTTGTTCAGTCCATAGGCCTACATCATGTGGCAAACCGGTGAGCATGTGGCTCTATTAGTATAGGAGATACCTGAAAACATATCACACTTTTCATCATAGTGCTTTTACCAATGCATAAAATGCATGGAGAAGTCATTTCGAATGACTGGTCCTCAGTGTTGTGAGAACGATGACTGGTTAAAATTTTTGGTGGTTTCTTGTTCAGTCCATAGGCCTACATCATGTGGCAAACCGGTGAGCATATGGCTCTATTAGTATAGGAGATACCTGAAAACATATCACACTTTTCATCATAGTGCTTTTACCAATGCATAAAATGCATGGAGAAGTCATTTCGAATGACTGGTCCTCAGTGTTGTGAGAACGATGACTGGTTAAAATTTTTGGTGGTTTCTTGTTCAGTCCATAGGCCTACATCATGTGACAAACCGGTGAGCATGTGGCTCTATTAGTATAGGAGATACCTGAAAACATATCACACTTTTCATCATAGTGCTTTTACCAATGCATAAAATGCATGGAGAAGTCATTTCGAATGACTGGTCCTCAGTGTTGTGAGAACGATGACTGGTTAAAATTTTTGGTGGTTTCTTGTTCAGTCCATAGGCCTACATCATGTGACAAACCGGTGAGCATGTGGCTCTATTAGTATAGGAGATACCTGAAAACATATCACACTTTTCATCATAGTGCTTTTACCAATGCATAAAATGCATGGAGAAGTCATTTTGAATGACTGGTCCTCAGTGTTGTGAGAACGATGACTGGTTAAAATTTTTGGTGGTTTCTTGTTCAGTCCATAGGCCTACATCATGTGGCAAACCGGTGAGCATGTGGCTCTATTAGTATAGGAGATACCTGAAAACATATCACACTTTTCATCATAGTGCTTTTACCAATGCATAAAATGCATGGAGAAGTCATTTCGAATGACTGGTTCTCAGTGTTGTGAGAACGATGACTGGTTAAAATTTTTGGTGGTTTCTTGTTCAGTCCATAGGCCCACATCATGTGGCAAACCGGTGAGCATGTGGCTCTATTAGTATAGGAGATACCTGAAAACATATCACACTTTTCATCATAGTGCTTTTACCAATGCATAAAATGCATGGAGAAGTCATTTCGAATGACTGGTCCTCAGTGTTGTGAGAACGATGACTGGTTAAAATTATTGGTGGTTTCTTGTTCAGTCCATAGGCCCACATCATGTGACAAACCGGTGAGCATGTGGCTCTATTAGTATAGGAGATACCTGAAAACATATCACACTTTTCATCATAGTGCTTTTACCAATGCATAAAATGCATGGAGAAGTCATTTCGAATGACTGGTCCTCAGTGTTGTGAGAACGATGACTGGTTAAAATTTTTGGTGGTTTCTTGTTCAGTCCATAGGCCTACATCATGTGGCAAACCGGTGAGCATATGGCTCTATTAGTATAGGAGATACTATACTATGATGAAAAGTGTGATATGTTTTCAGGTATCTCCTATACTAATAGAGCCATATGCTCACCGGTTTGCCACATGATGTAGGCCTATGGACTGAACAAGAAACCACCAAAAATTTTAACCAGTCATCGTTCTCACAACACTGAGGACCAGTCATTCGAAATGACTTCTCCATGCATTTTATGCATTGGTAAAAGCACTATGATGAAAAGTGTGATATGTTTTCAGGTATCTCCTATACTAATAGAGCCACATGCTCACCGGTTTGCCACATGATGTAGGCCTATGGACTGAACAAGAAACCACCAAAAATTTTAACCAGTCATCGTTCTCACAACACTGAGGACCAGTCATTCGAAATGACTTCTCCATGCATTTTATGCATTGGTAAAAGCACTATGATGAAAAGTGTGATATGTTTTCAGGTATCTCCTATACTAATAGAGCCACATGCTCACCGGTTTGTCACATGATGTAGGCCTATGGACTGAACAAGAAACCACCAAAAATTTTAACCAGTCATCGTTCTCACAACACTGAGGACCAGTCATTCGAAATGAGTTCTCCATGCATTTTATGCATTGGTAAAAGCACTATGATGAAAAGTGTGATATGTTTTCAGGTATCTCCTATACTAATAGAGCCATATGCTCACCGGTTTGCCACATGATGTAGGCCTATGGACTGAACAAGAAACCACCAAAAATTTTAACCAGTCATCGTTCTCACAACACTGAGGACCAGTCATTCGAAATGACTTCTCCATGCATTTTATGCATTGGTAAAAGCACTATGATGAAAAGTGTGATATGTTTTCAGGTATCTCCTATACTAATAGAGCCACATGCTCACCGGTTTGTCACATGATGTAGGCCTATGGACTGAACAAGAAACCACCAAAAATTTTAACCAGTAATCATTCTCACAACACTGAGGACCAGTCATTCGAAATGACTTCTCCATGCATTTTATGCATTGGTAAAAGCACTATGATGAAAAGTGTGATATGTTTTCAGGTATCTCCTATACTAATAGAGCCATATGCTCACCGGTTTGCCACATGATGTAGGCCTATGGACTGAACAAGAAACCACCAAAAATTTTAACCAGTCATCGTTCTCACAACACTGAGGACCAGTCATTCGAAATGACTTCTCCATGCATTTTATGCATTGGTAAAAGCACTATGATGAAAAGTGTGATATGTTTTCAGGTATCTCCTATACTAATAGAGCCACATGCTCACCGGTTTGCCACATGATGTAGGCCTATGGACTGAACAAGAAACCACCAAAAATTTTAACCAGTCATTGTTCTCACAACACTGAGGACCAGTCATTCGAAATGACTTCTCCATGCATTTTATGCATTGGTAAAAGCACTATGATGAAAAGTGTGATATGTTTTCAGGTATCTCCTATACTAATAGAGCCACATGCTCACCGGTTTGCCACATGATGTAGGCCTATGGACTGAACAAGAAACCACCAAAAATTTTAACCAGTCATCGTTCTCACAACACTGAGGACCAGTCATTCGAAATGACTTCTCCATGCATTTTATGCATTGGTAAAAGCACTATGATGAAAAGTGTGATATGTTTTCAGGTATCTCCTATACTAATAGAGCCACATGCTCACCGGTTTGTCACATGATGTGGGCCTATGGACTGAACAAGAAACCACCAAAAATTTTAACCAGTCATCGTTCTCACAACACTGAGGACCAGTCATTCGAAATGACTTCTCCATGCATTTTATGCATTGGTAAAAGCACTATGATGAAAAGTGTGATATGTTTTCAGGTATCTCCTATACTAATAGAGCCATATGCTCACCGGTTTGCCACATGATGTAGGCCTATGGACTGAACAAGAAACCACCAAAAATTTTAACCAGTCATCGTTCTCACAACACTGAGGACCAGTCATTCGAAATGACTTCTCCATGCATTTTATGCATTGGTAAAAGCACTATGATGAAAAGTGTGATATGTTTTCAGGTATCTCCTATACTAATAGAGCCACATGCTCACCGGTTTGCCACATGATGTAGGCCTATGGACTGAACAAGAAACCACCAAAAATTTTAACCAGTCATCGTTCTCACAACACTGAGGACCAGTCATTCAAAATGACTTCTCCATGCATTTTATGCATTGGTAAAAGCACTATGATGAAAAGTGTGATATGTTTTCAGGTATCTCCTATACTAATAGAGCCACATGCTCACCGGTTTGCCACATGATGTGGGCCTATGGACTGAACAAGAAACCACCAAAAATTTTAACCAGTCATCGTTCTCACAACACTGAGGACCAGTCATTCGAAATGACTTCTCCATGCATTTTATGCATTGGTAAAAGCACTATGATGAAAAGTGTGATATGTTTTCAGGTATCTCCTATACTAATAGAGCCACATGCTCACCGGTTTGCCACATGATGTAGGCCTATGGACTGAACAAGAAACCACCAAAAATTTTAACCAGTCATCGTTCTCACAACACTGAGGACCAGTCATTCGAAATGACTTCTCCATGCATTTTATGCATTGGTAAAAGCACTATGATGAAAAGTGTGATATGTTTTCAGGTATCTCCTATACTAATAGAGCCACATGCTCACAGGTTTGTCACATGATGTGGGCCTATGGACTGAACAAGAAACCACCAAAAATTTTAACCAGTCATCGTTCTCACAACACTGAGGACCAGTCATTCGAAATGACTTCTCCATGCATTTTATGCATTGGTAAAAGCACTATGATGAAAAGTGTGATATGTTTTCAGGTATCTCCTATACTAATAGAGCCATATGCTCACCGGTTTGCCACATGATGTAGGCCTATGGACTGAACAAGAAACCACCAAAAATTTTAACCAGTCATCGTTCTCACAACACTGAGGACCAGTCATTCGAAATGACTTCTCCATGCATTTTATGCATTGGTAAAAGCACTATGATGAAAAGTGTGATATGTTTTCAGGTATCTCCTATACTAATAGAGCCACATGCTCACCGGTTTGCCACATGATGTAGGCCTATGGACTGAACAAGAAACCACCAAAAATTTTAACCAGTCATCGTTCTCACAACACTGAGGACCAGTCATTCAAAATGACTTCTCCATGCATTTTATGCATTGGTAAAAGCACTATGATGAAAAGTGTGATATGTTTTCAGGTATCTCCTATACTAATAGAGCCACATGCTCACCGGTTTGTCACATGATGTAGGCCTATGGACTGAACAAGAAACCACCAAAAATTTTAACCAGTCATCGTTCTCACAACACTGAGGACCAGTCATTCGAAATGAGTTCTCCATGCATTTTATGCATTGGTAAAAGCACTATGATGAAAAGTGTGATATGTTTTCAGGTATCTCCTATACTAATAGAGCCACATGCTCACCGGTTTGCCACATGATGTAGGCCTATGGACTGAACAAGAAACCACCAAAAATTTTAACCAGTCATCGTTCTCACAACACTGAGGACCAGTCATTCGAAATGACTTCTCCATGCATTTTATGCATTGGTAAAAGCACTATGATGAAAAGTGTGATATGTTTTCAGGTATCTCCTATACTAATAGAGCCACATGCTCACCGGTTTGTCACATGATGTAGGCCTATGGACTGAACAAGAAACCACCAAAAATTTTAACCAGTCATCGTTCTCACAACACTGAGGACCAGTCATTCGAAATGAGTTCTCCATGCATTTTATGCATTGGTAAAAGCACTATGATGAAAAGTGTGATATGTTTTCAGGTATCTCCTATACTAATAGAGCCACATGCTCACCGGTTTGCCACATGATGTAGGCCTATGGACTGAACAAGAAACCACCAAAAATTTTAACCAGTCATCGTACTCACAACACTGAGGACCAGTCATTCGAAATGACTTCTCCATGCATTTTATGCATTGGTAAAAGCACTATGATGAAAAGTGTGATATGTTTTCAGGTATCTCCTATATTATTAGAGCCACATGCTCACCGGTTTGCCACATGATGTAGGCCTATGGACTGAACAAGAAACCACCAAAAATTTTAACCAGTCATCGTTCTCACAACACTGAGGACCAGTCATTCGAAATGACTTCTCCATGCATTTTATGCATTGGTAAAAGCACTATGATGAAAAGTGTGATATGTTTTCAGGTATCTCCTATACTAATAGAGCCACATGCTCACAGGTTTGTCACATGATGTGGGCCTATGGACTGAACAAGAAACCACCAAAAATTTTAACCAGTCATCGTTCTCACAACACTGAGGACCAGTCATTCGAAATGACTTCTCCATGCATTTTATGCATTGGTAAAAGCACTATGATGAAAAGTGTGATATGTTTTCAGGTATCTCCTATACTAATAGAGCCATATGCTCACCGGTTTGCCACATGATGTAGGCCTATGGACTGAACAAGAAACCACCAAAAATTTTAACCAGTCATCGTTCTCAAAACACTGAGGACCAGTCATTCGAAATGACTTCTCCATGCATTTTATGCATTGGTAAAAGCACTATGATGAAAAGTGTGATATGTTTTCAGGTATCTCCTATACTAATAGAGCCATATGCTCACCGGTTTGCCACATGATGTAGGCCTATGGACTGAACAAGAAACCACCAAAAATTTTAACCAGTCATCGTTCTCACAACACTGAGGACCAGTCATTTGAAATGACTTCTCCATGCATTTTATGCATTGGTAAAAGCACTATGATGAAAAGTGTGATATGTTTTCAGGTATCTCCTATACTAATAGAGCCACATGCTCACCGGTTTGCCACATGATGTAGGCCTATGGACTGAACAAGAAACCACCAAAAATTTTAACCAGTCATTGTTCTCACAACACTGAGGACCAGTCATTCGAAATGACTTCTCCATGCATTTTATGCATTGGTAAAAGCACTATGATGAAAAGTGTGATATGTTTTCAGGTATCTCCTATACTAATAGAGCCACATGCTCACCGGTTTGCCACATGATGTAGGCCTATGGACTGAACAAGAAACCACCAAAAATTTTAACCAGTCATCGTTCTCACAACACTGAGGACCAGTCATTCGAAATGACTTCTCCATGCATTTTATGCATTGGTAAAAGCACTATGATGAAAAGTGTGATATGTTTTCAGGTATCTCCTATACTAATAGAGCCACATGCTCACCGGTTTGTCACATGATGTGGGCCTATGGACTGAACAAGAAACCACCAAAAATTTTAACCAGTCATCGTTCTCACAACACTGAGGACCAGTCATTCGAAATGACTTCTCCATGCATTTTATGCATTGGTAAAAGCACTATGATGAAAAGTGTGATATGTTTTCAGGTATCTCCTATACTAATAGAGCCATATGCTCACCGGTTTGCCACATGATGTAGGCCTATGGACTGAACAAGAAACCACCAAAAATTTTAACCAGTCATCGTTCTCACAACACTGAGGACCAGTCATTCGAAATGACTTCTCCATGCATTTTATGCATTGGTAAAAGCACTATGATGAAAAGTGTGATATGTTTTCAGGTATCTCCTATACTAATAGAGCCACATGCTCACCGGTTTGCCACATGATGTAGGCCTATGGACTGAACAAGAAACCACCAAAAATTTTAACCAGTCATCGTTCTCACAACACTGAGGACCAGTCATTCAAAATGACTTCTCCATGCATTTTATGCATTGGTAAAAGCACTATGATGAAAAGTGTGATATGTTTTCAGGTATCTCCTATACTAATAGAGCCACATGCTCACCGGTTTGCCACATGATGTGGGCCTATGGACTGAACAAGAAACCACCAAAAATTTTAACCAGTCATCGTTCTCACAACACTGAGGACCAGTCATTCGAAATGACTTCTCCATGCATTTTATGCATTGGTAAAAGCACTATGATGAAAAGTGTGATATGTTTTCAGGTATCTCCTATACTAATAGAGCCACATGCTCACCGGTTTGCCACATGATGTAGGCCTATGGACTGAACAAGAAACCACCAAAAATTTTAACCAGTCATCGTTCTCACAACACTGAGGACCAGTCATTCGAAATGACTTCTCCATGCATTTTATGCATTGGTAAAAGCACTATGATGAAAAGTGTGATATGTTTTCAGGTATCTCCTATACTAATAGAGCCACATGCTCACAGGTTTGTCACATGATGTGGGCCTATGGACTGAACAAGAAACCACCAAAAATTTTAACCAGTCATCGTTCTCACAACACTGAGGACCAGTCATTCGAAATGACTTCTCCATGCATTTTATGCATTGGTAAAAGCACTATGATGAAAAGTGTGATATGTTTTCAGGTATCTCCTATACTAATAGAGCCACATGCTCACCGGTTTGTCACATGATGTGGGCCTATGGACTGAACAAGAAACCACCAAAAATTTTAACCAGTCATCGTTCTCACAACACTGAGGACCAGTCATTCGAAATGACTTCTCCATGCATTTTATGCATTGGTAAAAGCACTATGATGAAAAGTGTGATATGTTTTCAGGTATCTCCTATACTAATAGAGCCATATGCTCACCGGTTTGCCACATGATGTAGGCCTATGGACTGAACAAGAAACCACCAAAAATTTTAACCAGTCATCGTTCTCACAACACTGAGGACCAGTCATTCGAAATGACTTCTCCATGCATTTTATGCATTGGTAAAAGCACTATGATGAAAAGTGTGATATGTTTTCAGGTATCTCCTATACTAATAGAGCCACATGCTCACCGGTTTGCCACATGATGTAGGCCTATGGACTGAACAAGAAACCACCAAAAATTTTAACCAGTCATCGTTCTCACAACACTGAGGA
Source organism: Ranitomeya imitator (assembly GCF_032444005.1). Lineage (NCBI taxonomy): Eukaryota > Metazoa > Chordata > Amphibia > Anura > Dendrobatidae > Ranitomeya > Ranitomeya imitator. The sequence continues at coordinate 41,949 of NW_027194708.1, forward strand.
CCAGTCATTCAAAATGACTTCTCCATGCATTTTATGCATTGGTAAAAGCACTATGATGAAAAGTGTGATATGTTTTCAGGTATCTCCTATACTAATAGAGCCACATGCTCACCGGTTTGCCACATGATGTGGGCCTATGGACTGAACAAGAAACCACCAAAAATTTTAACCAGTCATCGTTCTCACAACACTGAGGACCAGTCATTCGAAATGACTTCTCCATGCATTTTATGCATTGGTAAAAGCACTATGATGAAAAGTGTGATATGTTTTCAGGTATCTCCTATACTAATAGAGCCACATGCTCACCGGTTTGCCACATGATGTAGGCCTATGGACTGAACAAGAAACCACCAAAAATTTTAACCAGTCATCGTTCTCACAACACTGAGGACCAGTCATTCGAAATGACTTCTCCATGCATTTTATGCATTGGTAAAAGCACTATGATGAAAAGTGTGATATGTTTTCAGGTATCTCCTATACTAATAGAGCCACATGCTCACAGGTTTGTCACATGATGTGGGCCTATGGACTGAACAAGAAACCACCAAAAATTTTAACCAGTCATCGTTCTCACAACACTGAGGACCAGTCATTCGAAATGACTTCTCCATGCATTTTATGCATTGGTAAAAGCACTATGATGAAAAGTGTGATATGTTTTCAGGTATCTCCTATACTAATAGAGCCATATGCTCACCGGTTTGCCACATGATGTAGGCCTATGGACTGAACAAGAAACCACCAAAAATTTTAACCAGTCATCGTTCTCACAACACTGAGGACCAGTCATTCGAAATGACTTCTCCATGCATTTTATGCATTGGTAAAAGCACTATGATGAAAAGTGTGATATGTTTTCAGGTATCTCCTATACTAATAGAGCCACATGCTCACCGGTTTGCCACATGATGTAGGCCTATGGACTGAACAAGAAACCACCAAAAATTTTAACCAGTCATCGTTCTCACAACACTGAGGACCAGTCATTCAAAATGACTTCTCCATGCATTTTATGCATTGGTAAAAGCACTATGATGAAAAGTGTGATATGTTTTCAGGTATCTCCTATACTAATAGAGCCACATGCTCACCGGTTTGTCACATGATGTAGGCCTATGGACTGAACAAGAAACCACCAAAAATTTTAACCAGTCATCGTTCTCACAACACTGAGGACCAGTCATTCGAAATGAGTTCTCCATGCATTTTATGCATTGGTAAAAGCACTATGATGAAAAGTGTGATATGTTTTCAGGTATCTCCTATACTAATAGAGCCACATGCTCACCGGTTTGCCACATGATGTAGGCCTATGGACTGAACAAGAAACCACCAAAAATTTTAACCAGTCATCGTTCTCACAACACTGAGGACCAGTCATTCGAAATGACTTCTCCATGCATTTTATGCATTGGTAAAAGCACTATGATGAAAAGTGTGATATGTTTTCAGGTATCTCCTATACTAATAGAGCCACATGCTCACCGGTTTGTCACATGATGTGGGCCTATGGACTGAACAAGAAACCACCAAAAATTTTAACCAGTCATCGTTCTCACAACACTGAGGACCAGTCATTCGAAATGACTTCTCCATGCATTTTATGCATTGGTAAAAGCACTATGATGAAAAGTGTGATATGTTTTCAGGTATCTCCTATACTAATAGAGCCACATGCTCACCGGTTTGCCACATGATGTAGGCCTATGGACTGAACAAGAAACCACCAAAAATTTTAACCAGTCATCGTTCTCACAACACTGAGGACCAGTCATTCGAAATGACTTCTCCATGCATTTTATGCATTGGTAAAAGCACTATGATGAAAAGTGTGATATGTTTTCAGGTATCTCCTATACTAATAGAGCCACATGCTCACCGGTTTGCCACATGATGTAGGCCTATGGACTGAACAAGAAACCACCAAAAATTTTAACCAGTCATCGTTCTCACAACACTGAGGACCAGTCATTCAAAATGACTTCTCCATGCATTTTATGCATTGGTAAAAGCACTATGATGAAAAGTGTGATATGTTTTCAGGTATCTCCTATACTAATAGAGCCACATGCTCACCGGTTTGCCACATGATGTGGGCCTATGGACTGAACAAGAAACCACCAAAAATTTTAACCAGTCATCGTTCTCACAACACTGAGGACCAGTCATTCGAAATGACTTCTCCATGCATTTTATGCATTGGTAAAAGCACTATGATGAAAAGTGTGATATGTTTTCAGGTATCTCCTATACTAATAGAGCCACATGCTCACCGGTTTGCCACATGATGTAGGCCTATGGACTGAACAAGAAACCACCAAAAATTTTAACCAGTCATCGTTCTCACAACACTGAGGACCAGTCATTCGAAATGACTTCTCCATGCATTTTATGCATTGGTAAAAGCACTATGATGAAAAGTGTGATATGTTTTCAGGTATCTCCTATACTAATAGAGCCACATGCTCACAGGTTTGTCACATGATGTGGGCCTATGGACTGAACAAGAAACCACCAAAAATTTTAACCAGTCATCGTTCTCACAACACTGAGGACCAGTCATTCGAAATGACTTCTCCATGCATTTTATGCATTGGTAAAAGCACTATGATGAAAAGTGTGATATGTTTTCAGGTATCTCCTATACTAATAGAGCCATATGCTCACCGGTTTGCCACATGATGTAGGCCTATGGACTGAACAAGAAACCACCAAAAATTTTAACCAGTCATCGTTCTCACAACACTGAGGACCAGTCATTCGAAATGACTTCTCCATGCATTTTATGCATTGGTAAAAGCACTATGATGAAAAGTGTGATATGTTTTCAGGTATCTCCTATACTAATAGAGCCACATGCTCACCGGTTTGCCACATGATGTAGGCCTATGGACTGAACAAGAAACCACCAAAAATTTTAACCAGTCATCGTTCTCACAACACTGAGGACCAGTCATTCAAAATGACTTCTCCATGCATTTTATGCATTGGTAAAAGCACTATGATGAAAAGTGTGATATGTTTTCAGGTATCTCCTATACTAATAGAGCCACATGCTCACCGGTTTGTCACATGATGTAGGCCTATGGACTGAACAAGAAACCACCAAAAATTTTAACCAGTCATCGTTCTCACAACACTGAGGACCAGTCATTCGAAATGAGTTCTCCATGCATTTTATGCATTGGTAAAAGCACTATGATGAAAAGTGTGATATGTTTTCAGGTATCTCCTATACTAATAGAGCCACATGCTCACCGGTTTGCCACATGATGTAGGCCTATGGACTGAACAAGAAACCACCAAAAATTTTAACCAGTCATCGTTCTCACAACACTGAGGACCAGTCATTCGAAATGACTTCTCCATGCATTTTATGCATTGGTAAAAGCACTATGATGAAAAGTGTGATATGTTTTCAGGTATCTCCTATACTAATAGAGCCACATGCTCACCGGTTTGTCACATGATGTAGGCCTATGGACTGAACAAGAAACCACCAAAAATTTTAACCAGTCATCGTTCTCACAACACTGAGGACCAGTCATTCGAAATGAGTTCTCCATGCATTTTATGCATTGGTAAAAGCACTATGATGAAAAGTGTGATATGTTTTCAGGTATCTCCTATACTAATAGAGCCACATGCTCACCGGTTTGCCACATGATGTAGGCCTATGGACTGAACAAGAAACCACCAAAAATTTTAACCAGTCATCGTTCTCACAACACTGAGGACCAGTCATTCGAAATGACTTCTCCATGCATTTTATGCATTGGTAAAAGCACTATGATGAAAAGTGTGATATGTTTTCAGGTATCTCCTATACTAATAGAGCCACATGCTCACCGGTTTGCCACATGATGTAGGCCTATGGACTGAACAAGAAACCACCAAAAATTTTAACCAGTCATCGTTCTCACAACACTGAGGACCAGTCATTCGAAATGACTTCTCCATGCATTTTATGCATTGGTAAAAGCACTATGATGAAAAGTGTGATATGTTTTCAGGTATCTCCTATACTAATAGAGCCACATGCTCACCGGTTTGTCACATGATGTAGGCCTATGGACTGAACAAGAAACCACCAAAAATTTTAACCAGTCATCGTTCTCACAACACTGAGGACCAGTCATTCGAAATGACTTCTCCATGCATTTTATGCATTGGTAAAAGCACTATGATGAAAAGTGTGATATGTTTTCAGGTATCTCCTATACTAATAGAGCCATATGCTCACCGGTTTGCCACATGATGTAGGCCTATGGACTGAACAAGAAACCACCAAAAATTTTAACCAGTCATCGTTCTCACAACACTGAGGACCAGTCATTCGAAATGACTTCTCCATGCATTTTATGCATTGGTAAAAGCACTATGATGAAAAGTGTGATATGTTTTCAGGTATCTCCTATACTAATAGAGCCACATGCTCACCGGTTTGTCACATGATGTAGGCCTATGGACTGAACAAGAAACCACCAAAAATTTTAACCAGTCATCGTTCTCACAACACTGAGGACCAGTCATTCGAAATGACTTCTCCATGCATTTTATGCATTGGTAAAAGCACTATGATGAAAAGTGTGATATGTTTTCAGGTATCTCCTATACTAATAGAGCCATATGCTCACCGGTTTGCCACATGATGTAGGCCTATGGACTGAACAAGAAACCACCAAAAATTTTAACCAGTCATCGTTCTCACAACACTGAGGACCAGTCATTCGAAATGACTTCTCCATGCATTTTATGCATTGGTAAAAGCACTATGATGAAAAGTGTGATATGTTTTCAGGTATCTCCTATACTAATAGAGCCACATGCTCACCGGTTTGCCACATGATGTAGGCCTATGGACTGAACAAGAAACCACCAAAAATTTTAACCAGTCATTGTTCTCACAACACTGAGGACCAGTCATTCGAAATGACTTCTCCATGCATTTTATGCATTGGTAAAAGCACTTTGATGAAAAGTGTGATATGTTTTCAGGTATCTCCTATACTAATAGAGCCACATGCTCACCGGTTTGCCACATGATGTAGGCCTATGGACTGAACAAGAAACCACCAAAAATTTTAACCAGTCATCGTTCTCACAACACTGAGGACCAGTCATTCGAAATGACTTCTCCATGCATTTTATGCATTGGTAAAAGCACTATGATGAAAAGTGTGATATGTTTTCAGGTATCTCCTATACTAATAGAGCCACATGCTCACCGGTTTGTCACATGATGTGGGCCTATGGACTGAACAAGAAACCACCAAAAATTTTAACCAGTCATCGTTCTCACAACACTGAGGACCAGTCATTCGAAATGACTTCTCCATGCATTTTATGCATTGGTAAAAGCACTATGATGAAAAGTGTGATATGTTTTCAGGTATCTCCTATACTAATAGAGCCACATGCTCACCGGTTTGCCACATGATGTAGGCCTATGGACTGAACAAGAAACCACCAAAAATTTTAACCAGTCATCGTTCTCACAACACTGAGGACCAGTCATTCGAAATGACTTCTCCATGCATTTTATGCATTGGTAAAAGCACTATGATGAAAAGTGTGATATGTTTTCAGGTATCTCCTATACTAATAGAGCCACATGCTCACCGGTTTGCCACATGATGTAGGCCTATGGACTGAACAAGAAACCACCAAAAATTTTAACCAGTCATCGTTCTCACAACACTGAGGACCAGTCATTCAAAATGACTTCTCCATGCATTTTATGCATTGGTAAAAGCACTATGATGAAAAGTGTGATATGTTTTCAGGTATCTCCTATACTAATAGAGCCACATGCTCACCGGTTTGCCACATGATGTGGGCCTATGGACTGAACAAGAAACCACCAAAAATTTTAACCAGTCATCGTTCTCACAACACTGAGGACCAGTCATTCGAAATGACTTCTCCATGCATTTTATGCATTGGTAAAAGCACTATGATGAAAAGTGTGATATGTTTTCAGGTATCTCCTATACTAATAGAGCCACATGCTCACCGGTTTGCCACATGATGTAGGCCTATGGACTGAACAAGAAACCACCAAAAATTTTAACCAGTCATCGTTCTCACAACACTGAGGACCAGTCATTCGAAATGACTTCTCCATGCATTTTATGCATTGGTAAAAGCACTATGATGAAAAGTGTGATATGTTTTCAGGTATCTCCTATACTAATAGAGCCACATGCTCACAGGTTTGTCACATGATGTGGGCCTATGGACTGAACAAGAAACCACCAAAAATTTTAACCAGTCATCGTTCTCACAACACTGAGGACCAGTCATTCGAAATGACTTCTCCATGCATTTTATGCATTGGTAAAAGCACTATGATGAAAAGTGTGATATGTTTTCAGGTATCTCCTATACTAATAGAGCCATATGCTCACCGGTTTGCCACATGATGTAGGCCTATGGACTGAACAAGAAACCACCAAAAATTTTAACCAGTCATCGTTCTCACAACACTGAGGACCAGTCATTCGAAATGACTTCTCCATGCATTTTATGCATTGGTAAAAGCACTATGATGAAAAGTGTGATATGTTTTCAGGTATCTCCTATACTAATAGAGCCACATGCTCACCGGTTTGCCACATGATGTAGGCCTATGGACTGAACAAGAAACCACCAAAAATTTTAACCAGTCATCGTTCTCACAACACTGAGGACCAGTCATTCAAAATGACTTCTCCATGCATTTTATGCATTGGTAAAAGCACTATGATGAAAAGTGTGATATGTTTTCAGGTATCTCCTATACTAATAGAGCCACATGCTCACCGGTTTGTCACATGATGTAGGCCTATGGACTGAACAAGAAACCACCAAAAATTTTAACCAGTCATCGTTCTCACAACACTGAGGACCAGTCATTCGAAATGAGTTCTCCATGCATTTTATGCATTGGTAAAAGCACTATGATGAAAAGTGTGATATGTTTTCAGGTATCTCCTATACTAATAGAGCCACATGCTCACCGGTTTGCCACATGATGTAGGCCTATGGACTGAACAAGAAACCACCAAAAATTTTAACCAGTCATCGTTCTCACAACACTGAGGACCAGTCATTCGAAATGACTTCTCCATGCATTTTATGCATTGGTAAAAGCACTATGATGAAAAGTGTGATATGTTTTCAGGTATCTCCTATACTAATAGAGCCACATGCTCACCGGTTTGTCACATGATGTAGGCCTATGGACTGAACAAGAAACCACCAAAAATTTTAACCAGTCATCGTTCTCACAACACTGAGGACCAGTCATTCGAAATGAGTTCTCCATGCATTTTATGCATTGGTAAAAGCACTATGATGAAAAGTGTGATATGTTTTCAGGTATCTCCTATACTAATAGAGCCACATGCTCACCGGTTTGCCACATGATGTAGGCCTATGGACTGAACAAGAAACCACCAAAAATTTTAACCAGTCATCGTTCTCACAACACTGAGGACCAGTCATTCGAAATGACTTCTCCATGCATTTTATGCATTGGTAAAAGCACTATGATGAAAAGTGTGATATGTTTTCAGGTATCTCCTATATTATTAGAGCCACATGCTCACCGGTTTGCCACATGATGTAGGCCTATGGACTGAACAAGAAACCACCAAAAATTTTAACCAGTCATCGTTCTCACAACACTGAGGACCAGTCATTCGAAATGACTTCTCCATGCATTTTATGCATTGGTAAAAGCACTATGATGAAAAGTGTGATATGTTTTCAGGTATCTCCTATACTAATAGAGCCACATGCTCACCGGTTTGTCACATGATGTGGGCCTATGGACTGAACAAGAAACCACCAAAAATTTTAACCAGTCATCGTTCTCACAACACTGAGGACCAGTCATTCGAAATGACTTCTCCATGCATTTTATGCATTGGTAAAAGCACTATGATGAAAAGTGTGATATGTTTTCAGGTATCTCCTATACTAATAGAGCCACATGCTCACCGGTTTGCCACATGATGTAGGCCTATGGACTGAACAAGAAACCACCAAAAATTTTAACCAGTCATCGTTCTCACAACACTGAGGACCAGTCATTCAAAATGACTTCTCCATGCATTTTATGCATTGGTAAAAGCACTATGATGAAAAGTGTGATATGTTTTCAGGTATCTCCTATACTAATAGAGCCACATGCTCACCGGTTTGCCACATGATGTGGGCCTATGGACTGAACAAGAAACCACCAAAAATTTTAACCAGTCATCGTTCTCACAACACTGAGGACCAGTCATTCGAAATGACTTCTCCATGCATTTTATGCATTGGTAAAAGCACTATGATGAAAAGTGTGATATGTTTTCAGGTATCTCCTATACTAATAGAGCCACATGCTCACCGGTTTGCCACATGATGTAGGCCTATGGACTGAACAAGAAACCACCAAAAATTTTAACCAGTCATCGTTCTCACAACACTGAGGACCAGTCATTCGAAATGACTTCTCCATGCATTTTATGCATTGGTAAAAGCACTATGATGAAAAGTGTGATATGTTTTCAGGTATCTCCTATACTAATAGAGCCACATGCTCACAGGTTTGTCACATGATGTGGGCCTATGGACTGAACAAGAAACCACCAAAAATTTTAACCAGTCATCGTTCTCACAACACTGAGGACCAGTCATTCGAAATGACTTCTCCATGCATTTTATGCATTGGTAAAAGCACTATGATGAAAAGTGTGATATGTTTTCAGGTATCTCCTATACTAATAGAGCCATATGCTCACCGGTTTGCCACATGATGTAGGCCTATGGACTGAACAAGAAACCACCAAAAATTTTAACCAGTCATCGTTCTCACAACACTGAGGACCAGTCATTCGAAATGACTTCTCCATGCATTTTATGCATTGGTAAAAGCACTATGATGAAAAGTGTGATATGCTTTCAGGTATCTCCTATACTAATAGAGCCACATGCTCACCGGTTTGCCACATGATGTAGGCCTATGGACTGAACAAGAAACCACCAAAAATTTTAACCAGTCATCGTTCTCACAACACTGAGGACCAGTCATTCGAAATGACTTCTCCATGCATTTTATGCATTGGTAAAAGCACTATGATGAAAAGTGTGATATGTTTTCAGGTATCTCCTATACTAATAGAGCCACATGCTCACCGGTTTGCCACATGATGAAGGCCTATGGACTGAACAAGAAACCACCAAAAATTTTAACCAGTCATCGTTCTCACAACACTGAGGACCAGTCATTCGAAATGACTTCTCCATGCATTTTATGCATTGGTAAAAGCACTATGATGAAAAGTGTGATATGTTTTCAGGTATCTCCTATACTAATAGAGCCACATGCTCACCGGTTTGCCACATGATGTAGGCCTATGGACTGAACAAGAAACCACCAAAAATTTTAACCAGTCATCGTTCTCACAACACTGAGGACCAGTCATTTGAAATGACTTCTCCATGCATTTTATGCATTGGTAAAAGCACTATGATGAAAAGTGTGATATGTTTTCAGGTATCTCCTATACTAATAGAGCCACATGCTCACCGGTTTGCCACATGATGTAGGCCCATGGACTGAACAAGAAACCACCAAAAATTTTAACCAGACATCGTTCTCACAACACTGAGGACCAGTCATTCGAAATGACTTCTCCATGCATTTTATGCATTGGTAAAAGCACTATGATGAAAAGTGTGATATGTTTTCAGGTATCTCCTATACTAATCGAGCCACATGCTCACCGGTTTGCCACATGATGTAGGCCCATGGACTGAACAAGAAACCACCAAAAATTTTAACCAGTAATCGTTCTCACAACACTGAGGACCAGTCATTCGAAATGACTTCTCCATGCATTTTATGCATTGGTAAAAGCACTATGATGAAAAGTGTGATATGTTTTCAGGTATCTCCTATACTAATAGAGCCACATGCTCACCGGTTTGCCACATGATGTAGGCCCATGGACTGAACAAGAAACCACCAAAAATTTTAACCAGTCATCGTTCTCACAACACTGAGGACCAGTCATTCGAAATGACTTCTCCATGCATTTTATGCATTGGTAAAAGCACTATGATGAAAAGTGTGATATGTTTTCAGGTATCTCCTATACTAATAGAGCCACATGCTCACCGGTTTGCCACATGACGTAGGCCTATGGACTGAACAAGAAACCACCAAAAATTTTAACCAGTCATCGTTCTCACAACACTGAGGACCAGTCATTCGAAATGACTTCTCAATGCATTTTATGCATTGGTAAAAGCACTATGATGAAAAGTGTGATATGTTTTCAGGTATCTCCTATACTAATAGAGCCACATGCTCACCGGTTTGCCACATGATGTAGGCCTATGGACTGAACAAGAAACCACCAAAAATTTTAACCAGTCATCGTTCTCACAACACTGAGGACCAGTCATTCGAAATGACTTCTCCATGCATTTTATGCATTGGTAAAAGCACTATGATGAAAAGTGTGATATGTTTTCAGGTATCTCCTATACTAATAGAGCCACATGCTCACCGGTTTGCCACATGATGTAGGCCTATGGACTGAACAAGAAACCACCAAAAATTTTAACCAGTCATCGTTCTCACAACACTGAGGACCAGTCATTCGAAATGACTTCTCCATGCATTTTATGCATTGGTAAAAGCACTATGATGAAAAGTGTGATATGCTTTCAGGTATCTCCTATACTAATAGAGCCACATGCTCACCGGTTTGCCACATGATGTAGGCCTATGGACTGAACAAGAAACCACCCAAAATTTTAACCAGTCATCGTTCTCACAACACTGAGGACCAGTCATTCGAAATGACTTCTCCATGCATTTTATGCATTGGTAAAAGCAATATGATGAAAAGTGTGATATGTTTTCAGGTATCTCCTATACTAATAGAGCCACATGCTCACCGGTTTGCCACATGATGTAGGCCTATGGACTGAACAAGAAACCACCAAAAATTTTAACCAGTCATCGTTCTCACAACACTGAGGACCAGTCATTCGAAATGACTTCTCCATGCATTTTATGCATTGGTAAAAGCACTATGATGAAAAGTGTGATATGTTTTCAGGTATCTCCTATACTAATAGAGCCACATGCTCACCGGTTTGCCACATGATGTAGGCCTATGGACTGAACAAGAAACCACCAAAAATTTTAACCAGTCATCATTCTCACAACACTGAGGACCAGTCATTCAAAATGACTTCTCCATGCATTTTATGCATTGGTAAAAGCACTATGATGAAAAGTGTGATATGTTTTCAGGTATCTCCTATACTAATAGAGCTACATGCTCACCGGTTTGCCACATGATGTAGGCCTATGGACTGAACAAGAAACCACCAAAAATTTTAACCAGTCATCGTTCTCACAACACTGAGGACCAGTCATTCGAAATGACTTCTCCATGCATTTTATGCATTGGTAAAAGCACTATGATGAAAAGTGTGATATGTTTTCAGGTATCTCCTATACTAATAGAGCCACATGCTCACCGGTTTGCCACATGATGTAGGCCTATGGACTGAACAAGAAACCACCAAAAATTTTAACCAGTCATCGTTCTCACAACACTGAGGACCAGTCATTCGAAATGACTTCTCCATGCATTTTATGCATTGGTAAAAGCACGATGATGAAAAGTGTGATATGTTTTCAGGTATCTCCTATACTAATAGAGCCACATGCTCACCGGTTTGCCACATGATGTAGGCCTATGGACTGAACAAGAAACCACCAAAAATTTTAACCAGTCATCGTTCTCACAACACTGAGGACCAGTCATTCGAAATGACTTCTCCATGCATTTTATGCATTGGTAAAAGCACTATGATGAAAAGTGTGATATGTTTTCAGGTATCTCCTATACTAATAGAGCCACATGCTCACCGGTTTGCCACATGATGTAGGCCTATGGACTGAACAAGAAACCACCAAAAATTTTAACCAGTCATCGTTCTCACAACACTGAGGACCAGTCATTCAAAATGACTTCTCCATGCATTTTATGCATTGGTAAAAGCACTATGATGAAAAGTGTGATATGTTTTCAGGTATCTCCTATACTAATAGAGCCACATGCTCACCGGTTTGCCACATGATGTAGGCCTATGGACTGAACAAGAAACCACCAAAAATTTTAACCAGTCATCGTTCTCACAACACTGAGGACCAGTCATTCGAAATGACTTCTCCATGCATTTTATGCATTGGTAAAAGCACTATGATGAAAAGTGTGATATGTTTTCAGGTATCTCCTATACTAATAGAGCCACATGCTCACCGGTTTGCCACATGATGTAGGCCTATGGACTGAACAAGAAACCACCAAAAATTTTAACCAGTCATCGTTCTCACAACACTGAGGACCAGTCATTCGAAATGACTTCTCCATGCATTTTATGCATTGGTAAAAGCACGATGATGAAAAGTGTGATATGTTTTCAGGTATCTCCTATACTAATAGAGCCACATGCTCACCGGTTTGCCACATGATGTAGGCCTATGGACTGAACAAGAAACCACCAAAAATTTTAACCAGTCATCGTTCTCACAACACTGAGGACCAGTCATTCGAAATGACTTCTCCATGCATTTTATGCATTGGTAAAAGCACTATGATGAAAAGTGTGATATGTTTTCAGGTATCTCCTATACTAATAGAGCCACATGCTCACCGGTTTGCCACATGATGTAGGCCCATGGACTGAACAAGAAACCACCAAAAATTTTAACCAGTCATTGTTCTCACAACACTGAGGACCAGTCATTCGAAATGACTTCTCCATGCATTTTATGCATTGGTAAAAGCACTATGATGAAAAGTGTGATATGTTTTCAGGTATCTCCTATACTAATAGAGCCACATGCTCACCGGTTTGCCACATGATGTAGGCCTATGGACTGAACAAGAAACCACCAAAAATTTTAACCAGTCATCGTTCTCACAACACTGAGGACCAGTCATTCGAAATGACTTCTCCATGCATTTTATGCATTGGTAAAAGCACTATGATGAAAAGTGTGATATGTTTTCAGGTATCTCCTATACTAATAGAGCCACATGCTCACCGGTTTGCCACATGATGTAGGCCCATGGACTGAACAAGAAACCACCAAAAATTTTAACCAGTCATTGTTCTCACAACACTGAGGACCAGTCATTCGAAATGACTTCTCCATGCATTTTATGCATTGGTAAAAGCACTATGATGAAAAGTGTGATATGTTTTCAGGTATCTCCTATACTAATAGAGCCACATGCTCACCGGTTTGCCACATGATGTAGGCCTATGGACTGAACAAGAAACCACCAAAAATTTTAACCAGTCATCGTTCTCACAACACTGAGGACCAGTCATTCGAAATGACTTCTCCATGCATTTTATGCATTGGTAAAAGCACTATGATGAAAAGTGTGATATGTTTTCAGGTATCTCCTATACTAATAGAGCCACATGCTCACCGGTTTGCCACATGATGTAGGCCTATGGACTGAACAAGAAACCACCAAAAATTTTAACCAGTCATCGTTCTCACAACACTGAGGACCAGTCATTCGAAATGACTTCTCCATGCATTTTATGCATTGGTAAAAGCACGATGATGAAAAGTGTGATATGTTTTCAGGTATCTCCTATACTAATAGAGCCACATGCTCACCGGTTTGCCACATGATGTAGGCCTATGGACTGAACAAGAAACCACCAAAAATTTTAACCAGTCATCGTTCTCACAACACTGAGGACCAGTCATTCGAAATGACTTCTCCATGCATTTTATGCATTGGTAAAAGCACTATGATGAAAAGTGTGATATGTTTTCAGTTATCTCCTATACTAATAGAGCCACATGCTCACCGGTTTGCCACATGATGTAGGCCTATGGACTGAACAAGAAACCACCAAAAATTTTAACCAGTCATCGTTCTCACAACACTGAGGACCAGTCATTTGAAATGACTTCTCCATGCATTTTATGCATTGGTAAAAGCACTATGATGAAAAGTGTGATATGTTTTCAGGTATCTCCTATACTAATAGAGCCACATGCTCACCGGTTTGCCACATGATGTAGGCCCATGGACTGAACAAGAAACCACCAAAAATTTTAACCAGTCATCGTTCTCTCAACACTGAGGACCAGTCATTCGAAATGACTTCTCCATGCATTTTATGCATTGGTAAAAGCACTATGATGAAAAGTGTGATATGTTTTCAGGTATCTCCTATACTAATAGAGCCACATGCTCACCGGTTTGCCACATGATGTAGGCCCATGGACTGAACAAGAAACCACCAAAAATTTTAACCAGTCATCGTTCTCACAACACTGAGGACCAGTCATTCGAAATGACTTCTCCATGCATTTTATGCATTGGTAAAAGCACTACGATGAAAAGTGTGATATGTTTTCAGGTATCTCCTATACTAATAGAGCCAAATGCTCACCGGTTTGCCACATGATGTAGGCCCATGGACTGAACAAGAAACCACCAAAAATTTTAACCAGTCATCGTTCTCACAACACTAAGGACCAGTCATTCGAAATGACTTCTCCATGCATTTTATGCATTGGTAAAAGCACTATGATGAAAAGTGTGATATGTTTTCAGGTATCTCCTATACTAATAGAGCCACATGCTCACCGGTTTGCCACATGACGTAGGCCTATGGACTGAACAAGAAACCACCAAAAATTTTAACCAGTCATCGTTCTCACAACACTGAGGACCAGTCATTCGAAATGACTTCTCAATGCATTTTATGCATTGGTAAAAGCACTATGATGAAAAGTGTGATATGTTTTCAGGTATCTCCTATACTAATAGAGCCACATGCTCACCGGTTTGCCACATGATGTAGGCCTATGGACTGAACAAGAAACCACCAAAAATTTTAACCAGTCATCGTTCTCACAACACTGAGGACCAGTCATTCGAAATGACTTCTCCATGCATTTTATGCATTGGTAAAAGCACTATGATGAAAAGTGTGATATGTTTTCAGGTATCTCCTATACTAATAGAGCCACATGCTCACCGGTTTGCCACATGATGTAGGCCTATGGACTGAACAAGAAACCACCAAAAATTTTAACCAGTCATCGTTCTCACAACACTGAGGACCAGTCATTCGAAATGACTTCTCCATGCATGTTATGCATTGGTAAAAGCACTATGATGAAAAGTGTGATATGCTTTCAGGTATCTCCTACACTAATAGAGCCACATGCTCACCGGTTTGCCACATGATGTAGGCCTATGGACTGAACAAGAAACCACCAAAAATTTTAACCAGTCATCGTTCTCACAACACTGAGGACCAGTCATTCGAAATGACTTCTCCATGCATTTTATGCATTGGTAAAAGCACTATGATGAAAAGTGTGATATGTTTTCAGGTATCTCCTATACTAATAGAGCCACATGCTCACCGGTTTGCCACATGATGAAGGCCTATGGACTGAACAAGAAACCACCAAAAATTTTAACCAGTCATCGTTCTCACAACACTGAGGACCAGTCATTCGAAATGACTTCTCCATGCATTTTATGCATTGGTAAAAGCACTATGATGAAAAGTGTGATATGTTTTCAGGTATCTCCTATACTAATAGAGCCACATGCTCACCGGTTTGCCACATGATGTAGGCCCATGGACTGAACAAGAAACCACCAAAAATTTTAACCAGTCATTGTTCTCACAACACTGAGGACCAGTCATTCGAAATGACTTCTCCATGCATTTTATGCATTGGTAAAAGCACTATGATGAAAAGTGTGATATGTTTTCAGGTATCTCCTATACTAATAGAGCCACATGCTCACCGGTTTGCCACATGATGTAGGCCTATGGACTGAACAAGAAACCACCAAAAATTTTAACCAGTCATCGTTCTCACAACACTGAGGACCAGTCATTTGAAATGACTTCTCCATGCATTTTATGCATTGGTAAAAGCACTATGATGAAAAGTGTGATATGTTTTCAGGTATCTCCTATACTAATAGAGCCACATGCTCACCGGTTTGCCACATGATGTAGGCCCATGGACTGAACAAGAAACCACCAAAAATTTTAACCAGTCATCGTTCTCTCAACACTGAGGACCAGTCATTCGAAATGACTTCTCCATGCATTTTATGCATTGGTAAAAGCACTATGATGAAAAGTGTGATATGTTTTCAGGTATCTCCTATACTAATAGAGCCACATGCTCACCGGTTTGCCACATGATGTAGGCCCATGGACTGAACAAGAAACCACCAAAAATTGTAACCAGTCATCGTTCTCACAACACTGAGGACCAGTCATTCGAAATGACTTCTCCATGCATTTTATGCATTGGTAAAAGCACTACGATGAAAAGTGTGATATGTTTTCAGGTATCTCCTATACTAATAGAGCCACATGCTCACCGGTTTGCCACATGATGTAGGCCCATGGACTGAACAAGAAACCACCAAAAATTTTAACCAGTCATCGTTCTCACAACACTGAGGACCAGTCATTCGAAATGACTTCTCCATGCATTTTATGCATTGGTAAAAGCACTATGATGAAAAGTGTGATATGTTTTCAGGTATCTCCTATACTAATAGAGCCACATGCTCACCGGTTTGCCACATGACGTAGGCCTATGGACTGAACAAGAAACCACCAAAAATTTTAACCAGTCATCGTTCTCACAACACTGAGGACCAGTCATTCGAAATGACTTCTCAATGCATTTTATGCATTGGTAAAAGCACTATGATGAAAAGTGTGATATGTTTTCAGGTATCTCCTATACTAATAGAGCCACATGCTCACCGGTTTGCCACATGATGTAGGCCTATGGACTGAACAAGAAACCACCAAAAATTTTAACCAGTCATCGTTCTCACAACACTGAGGACCAGTCATTCGAAATGACTTCTCCATGCATTTTATGCATTGGTAAAAGCACTATGATGAAAAGTGTGATATGTTTTCAGGTATCTCCTATACTAATAGAGCCACATGCTCACCGGTTTGCCACATGATGTAGGCCTATGGACTGAACAAGAAACCACCAAAAATTTTAACCAGTCATCGTTCTCACAACACTGAGGACCAGTCATTCGAAATGACTTCTCCATGCATGTTATGCATTGGTAAAAGCACTATGATGAAAAGTGTGATATGCTTTCAGGTATCTCCTACACTAATAGAGCCACATGCTCACCGGTTTGCCACATGATGTAGGCCTATGGACTGAACAAGAAACCACCAAAAATTTTAACCAGTCATCGTTCTCACAACACTGAGGACCAGTCATTCGAAATGACTTCTCCATGCATTTTATGCATTGGTAAAAGCACTATGATGAAAAGTGTGATATGTTTTCAGGTATCTCCTATACTAATAGAGCCACATGCTCACCGGTTTGCCACATGATGAAGGCCTATGGACTGAACAAGAAACCACCAAAAATTTTAACCAGTCATCGTTCTCACAACACTGAGGACCAGTCATTCGAAATGACTTCTCCATGCATTTTATGCATTGGTAAAAGCACTATGATGAAAAGTGTGATATGTTTTCAGGTATCTCCTATACTAATAGAGCCACATGCTCACCGGTTTGCCACATGATGTAGGCCCATGGACTGAACAAGAAACCACCAAAAATTTTAACCAGTCATTGTTCTCACAACACTGAGGACCAGTCATTCGAAATGACTTCTCCATGCATTTTATGCATTGGTAAAAGCACTATGATGAAAAGTGTGATATGTTTTCAGGTATCTCCTATACTAATAGAGCCACATGCTCACCGGTTTGCCACATGATGTAGGCCTATGGACTGAACAAGAAACCACCAAAAATTTTAACCAGTCATCGTTCTCACAACACTGAGGACCAGTCATTCGAAATGACTTCTCCATGCATTTTATGCATTGGTAAAAGCACTATGATGAAAAGTGTGATATGTTTTCAGGTATCTCCTATACTAATAGAGCCACATGCTCACCGGTTTGCCACATGATGTAGGCCTATGGACTGAACAAGAAACCACCAAAAATTTTAACCAGTCATCATTCTCACAACACTGAGGACCAGTCATTAGAAATGACTTCTCCATGCATTTTATGCATTGGTAAAAGCACTATGATGAAAAGTGTGATATGTTTTCAGGTATATCCTATACTAATAGAGCCACATGCTCACCGGTTTGCCACATGATGTAGGCCCATGGACTGAACAAGAAACCACCAAAAATTTTAACCAGTCATCGTTCTCACAACACTGAGGACCAGTCATTCGAAATGACTTCTCCATGCATTTTATGCATTGGTAAAAGCACTATGATGAAAAGTGTGATATGTTTTCAGGTATCTCCTATACTAATAGAGCCACATGCTCACCGGTTTGCCACATGATGTAGGCCTATGGACTGAACAAGAAACCACCAAAAATTTTAACCAGTCATCGTTCTCACAACACTGAGGACCAGTCATTCGAAATGATTTCTCCATGCATTTTATGCATTGGTAAAAGCACGATGATGAAAAGTGTGATATGTTTTCAGGTATCTCCTATACTAATAGAGCCACATGCTCACCGGTTTGCCACATGATGTAGGCCTATGGACTGAACAAGAAACCACCAAAAATTTTAACCAGTCATCTTTCTCACAACACTGAGGACCAGTCATTCGAAATGACTTCTCCATGCATTTTATGCATTGGTAAAAGCACTATGATGAAAAGTGTGATATGTTTTCAGTTATCTCCTATACTAATAGAGCCACATGCTCACCGGTTTGCCACATGATGTAGGCCTATGGACTGAACAAGAAACCACCAAAAATTTTAACCAGTCATCGTTCTCACAACACTGAGGACCAGTCATTTGAAATGACTTCTCCATGCATTTTATGCATTGGTAAAAGCACTATGATGAAAAGTGTGATATGTTTTCAGGTATCTCCTATACTAATAGAGCCACATGCTCACCGGTTTGCCACATGATGTAGGCCCATGGACTGAACAAGAAACCACCAAAAATTTTAACCAGTCATCGTTCTCACAACACTGAGGACCAGTCATTCGAAATGACTTCTCCATGCATTTTATGCATTGGTAAAAGCACTATGATGAAAAGTGTGATATGTTTTCAGGTATCTCCTATACTAATAGAGCCACATGCTCACCGGTTTGCCACATGATGTAGGCCCATGGACTGAACAAGAAACCACCAAAAATTTTAACCAGTCATCGTTCTCACAACACTGAGGACCAGTCATTCGAAATGACTTCTCCATGCATTTTATGCATTGGTAAAAGCACTACGATGAAAAGTGTGATATGTTTTCAGGTATCTCCTATACTAATAGAGCCACATGCTCACCGGTTTGCCACATGATGTAGGCCCATGGACTGAACAAGAAACCACCAAAAATTTTAACCAGTCATCGTTCTCACAACACTGAGGACCAGTCATTCGAAATGACTTCTCCATGCATTTTATGCATTGGTAAAAGCACTATGATGAAAAGTGTGATATGTTTTCAGGTATCTCCTATACTAATAGAGCCACATGCTCACCGGTTTGCCACATGACGTAGGCCTATGGACTGAACAAGAAACCACCAAAAATTTTAACCAGTCATCGTTCTCACAACACTGAGGACCAGTCATTCGAAATGACTTCTCAATGCATTTTATGCATTGGTAAAAGCACTATGATGAAAAGTGTGATATGTTTTCAGGTATCTCCTATACTAATAGAGCCACATGCTCACCGGTTTGCCACATGATGTAGGCCTATGGACTGAACAAGAAACCACCAAAAATTTTAACCAGTCATCGTTCTCACAACACTGAGGACCAGTCATTCGAAATGACTTCTCCATGCATTTTATGCATTGGTAAAAGCACTATGATGAAAAGTGTGATATGTTTTCAGGTATCTCCTATACTAACAGAGCCACATGCTCACCGGTTTGCCACATGATGTAGGCCTATGGACTGAACAAGAAACCACCAAAAATTTTAACCAGTCATCGTTCTCACAACACTGAGGACCAGTCATTCGAAATGACTTCTCCATGCATTTTATGCATTGGTAAAAGCACTATGATGAAAAGTGTGATATGCTTTCAGGTATCTCCTATACTAATAGAGCCACATGCTCACCGGTTTGCCACATGATGTAGGCCTATGGACTGAACAAGAAACCACCAAAAATTTTAACCAGTCATCGTTCTCACAACACTGAGGACCAGTCATTCGAAATGACTTCTCCATGCATTTTATGCATTGGTAAAAGCACTATGATGAAAAGTGTGATATGTTTTCAGGTATCTCCTATACTAATAGAGCCACATGCTCACCGGTTTGCCACATGATGAAGGCCTATGGACTGAACAAGAAACCACCAAAAATTTTAACCAGTCATCGTTCTCACAACACTGAGGACCAGTCATTCGAAATGACTTCTCCATGCATTTTATGCATTGGTAAAAGCACTATGATGAAAAGTGTGATATGTTTTCAGGTATCTCCTATACTAATAGAGCCACATGCTCACCGGTTTGCCACATGATGTAGGCCTATGGACTGAACAAGAAACCACCAAAAATTTTAACCAGTCATCGTTCTCACAACACTGAGGACCAGTCATTTGAAATGACTTCTCCATGCATTTTATGCATTGGTAAAAGCACTATGATGAAAAGTGTGATATGTTTTCAGGTATCTCCTATACTAATAGAGCCACATGCTCACCGGTTTGCCACATGATGTAGGCCCATGGACTGAACAAGAAACCACCAAAAATTTTAACCAGTCATCGTTCTCACAACACTGAGGACCAGTCATTCGAAATGACTTCTCCATGCATTTTATGCATTGGTAAAAGCACTATGATGAAAAGTGTGATATGTTTTCAGGTATCTCCTATACTAATCGAGCCACATGCTCACCGGTTTGCCACATGATGTAGGCCCATGGACTGAACAAGAAACCACCAAAAATTTTAACCAGTCATCGTTCTCACAACACTGAGGACCAGTCATTCGAAATGACTTCTCCATGCATTTTATGCATTGGTAAAAGCACTATGATGAAAAGTGTGATATGTTTTCAGGTATCTCCTATACTAATAGAGCCACATGCTCACCGGTTTGCCACATGATGTAGGCCCATGGACTGAACAAGAAACCACCAAAAATTTTAACCAGTCATCGTTCTCACAACACTGAGGACCAGTCATTCGAAATGACTTCTCAATGCATTTTATGCATTGGTAAAAGCACTATGATGAAAAGTGTGATATGTTTTCAGGTATCTCCTATACTAATAGAGCCACATGCTCACCGGTTTGCCACATGACGTAGGCCTATGGACTGAACAAGAAACCACCAAAAATTTTAACCAGTCATCGTTCTCACAACACTGAGGACCAGTCATTCGAAATGACTTCTCAATGCATTTTATGCATTGGTAAAAGCACTATGATGAAAAGTGTGATATGTTTTCAGGTATCTCCTATACTAATAGAGCCACATGCTCACCGGTTTGCCACATGATGTAGGCCTATGGACTGAACAAGAAACCACCAAAAATTTTAACCAGTCATCGTTCTCACAACACTGAGGACCAGTCATTCGAAATGACTTCTCCATGCATTTTATGCATTGGTAAAAGCACTATGATGAAAAGTGTGATATGTTTTCAGGTATCTCCTATACTAATAGAGCCACATGCTCACCGGTTTGCCACATGATGTAGGCCTATGGACTGAACAAGAAACCACCAAAAATTTTAACCAGTCATCGTTCTCACAACACTGAGGACCAGTCATTCGAAATGACTTCTCCATGCATTTTATGCATTGGTAAAAGCACTATGATGAAAAGTGTGATATGCTTTCAGGTATCTCCTATACTAATAGAGCCACATGCTCACCGGTTTGCCACATGATGTAGGCCTATGGACTGAACAAGAAACCACCAAAAATTTTAACCAGTCATCGTTCTCACAACACTGAGGACCAGTCATTCGAAATGACTTCTCCATGCATTTTATGCATTGGTAAAAGCAATATGATGAAAAGTGTGATATGTTTTCAGGTATCTCCTATACTAATAGAGCCACATGCTCACCGGTTTGCCACATGATGTAGGCCTATGGACTGAACAAGAAACCACCAAAAATTTTAACCAGTCATCGTTCTCACAACACTGAGGACCAGTCATTCGAAATGACTTCTCCATGCATTTTATGCATTGGTAAAAGCACTATGATGAAAAGTGTGATATGTTTTCAGGTATCTCCTATACTAATAGAGCCACATGCTCACCGGTTTGCCACATGATGTAGGCCTATGGACTGAACAAGAAACCACCAAAAATTTTAACCAGTCATCATTCTCACAACACTGAGGACCAGTCATTCAAAATGACTTCTCCATGCATTTTATGCATTGGTAAAAGCACTATGATGAAAAGTGTGATATGTTTTCAGGTATCTCCTATACTAATAGAGCCACATGCTCACCGGTTTGCCACATGATGTAGGCCTATGGACTGAACAAGAAACCACCAAAAATTTTAACCAGTCATCGTTCTCACAACACTGAGGACCAGTCATTCGAAATGACTTCTCCATGCATTTTATGCATTGGTAAAAGCACTATGATGAAAAGTGTGATATGCTTTCAGGTATCTCCTATACTAATAGAGCCACATGCTCACCGGTTTGCCACATGATGTAGGCCTATGGACTGAACAAGAAACCACCAAAAATTTTAACCAGTCATCGTTCTCACAACACTGAGGACCAGTCATTCGAAATGACTTCTCCATGCATTTTATGCATTGGTAAAAGCACTATGATGAAAAGTGTGATATGTTTTCAGGTATCTCCTATACTAATAGAGCCACATGCTCACCGGTTTGCCACATGATGTAGGCCTATGGACTGAACAAGAAACCACCAAAAATTTTAACCAGTCATCGTTCTCACAACACTGAGGACCAGTCATTCGAAATGACTTCTCCATGCATTTTATGCATTGGTAAAAGCACTATGATGAAAAGTGTGATATGTTTTCAGGTATCTCCTATACTAATAGAGCCACATGCTCACCGGTTTGCCACATGATGTAGGCCTATGGACTGAACAAGAAACCACCAAAAATTTTAACCAGTCATCGTTCTCACAACACTGAGGACCAGTCATTTGAAATGACTTCTCCATGCATTTTATGCATTGGTAAAAGCACTATGATGAAAAGTGTGATATGTTTTCAGGTATCTCCTATACTAATAGAGCCACATGCTCACCGGTTTGCCACATGATGTAGGCCCATGGACTGAACAAGAAACCACCAAAAATTTTAACCAGTCATCGTTCTCACAACACTGAGGACCAGTCATTCGAAATGACTTCTCCATGCATTTTATGCATTGGTAAAAGCACTATGATGAAAAGTGTGATATGCTTTCAGGTATCTCCTATACTAATAGAGCCACATGCTCACCGGTTTGCCACATGATGTAGGCCTATGGACTGAACAAGAAACCACCAAAAATTTTAACCAGTCATCGTTCTCACAACACTGAGGACCAGTCATTCGAAATGACTTCTCCATGCATTTTATGCATTGGTAAAAGCACTATGATGAAAAGTGTGATATGTTTTCAGGTATCTCCTATACTAATAGAGCCACATGCTCACCGGTTTGCCACATGATGTAGGCCTATGGACTGAACAAGAAACCACCAAAAATTTTAACCAGTCATCGTTCTCACAACACTGAGGACCAGTCATTCGAAATGACTTCTCCATGCATTTTATGCATTGGTAAAAGCACTATGATGAAAAGTGTGATATGTTTTCAGGTATCTCCTATACTAATAGAGCCACATGCTCACCGGTTTGCCACATGATGTAGGCCTATGGACTGAACAAGAAACCACCAAAAATTTTAACCAGTCATCGTTCTCACAACACTGAGGACCAGTCATTTGAAATGACTTCTCCATGCATTTTATGCATTGGTAAAAGCACTATGATGAAAAGTGTGATATGTTTTCAGGTATCTCCTATACTAATAGAGCCACATGCTCACCGGTTTGCCACATGATGTAGGCCCATGGACTGAACAAGAAACCACCAAAAATTTTAACCAGTCATCGTTCTCACAACACTGAGGACCAGTCATTCGAAATGACTTCTCCATGCATTTTATGCATTGGTAAAAGCACTATGATGAAAAGTGTGATATGTTTTCAGGTATCTCCTATACTAATAGAGCCACATGCTCACCGGTTTGCCACATGATGTAGGCCCATGGACTGAACAAGAAACCACCAAAAATTTTAACCAGTCATCGTTCTCACAACACTGAGGACCAGTCATTCGAAATGACTTCTCCATGCATTTTATGCATTGGTAAAAGCACTATGATGAAAAGTGTGATATGTTTTCAGGTATCTCCTATACTAATAGAGCCACATGCTCACCGGTTTGCCACATGATGTAGGCCCATGGACTGAACAAGAAACCACCAAAAATTTTAACCAGTCATCGTTCTCACAACACTGAGGACCAGTCATTCGAAATGACTTCTCCATGCATTTTATGCATTGGTAAAAGCACTATGATGAAAAGTGTGATATGTTTTCAGGTATCTCCTATACTAATAGAGCCACATGCTCACCGGTTTGCCACATGATGTAGGCCATGGACTGAACAAGAAACCACCAAAAATTTTAACCAGTCATCGTTCTCACAACACTGAGGACCAGTCATTCGAAATGACTTCTCCATGCATTTTATGCATTGGTAAAAGCACTATGATGAAAAGTGTGATATGTTTTCAGGTATCTCCTATACTAATAGAGCCACATGCTCACCGGTTTGCCACATGATGTAGGCCTATGGACTGAACAAGAAACCACCAAAAATTTTAACCAGTCATCGTTCTCACAACACTGAGGACCAGTCATTCGAAATGACTTCTCCATGCATTTTATGCATTGGTAAAAGCACTATGATGAAAAGTGTGATATGTTTTCAGGTATCTCCTATACTAATAGAGCCACATGCTCACCGGTTTGCCACATGATGTAGGCCTATGGACTGAACAAGAAACCACCAAAAATTTTAACCAGTCATCGTTCTCACAACACTGAGGACCAGTCATTCGAAATGACTTCTCCATGCATTTTATGCATTGGTAAAAGCACTATGATGAAAAGTGTGATATGTTTTCAGGTATCTCCTATACTAATAGAGCCACATGCTCACCGGTTTGCCACATGATGTAGGCCTATGGACTGAACAAGAAACCACCAAAAATTTTAACCAGTCATCGTTCTCACAACACTGAGGACCAGTCATTCGAAATGACTTCTCCATGCATTTTATGCATTGGTAAAAGCACTATGATGAAAAGTGTGATATGTTTTCAGGTATCTCCTATACTAATAGAGCCACATGCTCACCGGTTTGCCACATGATGTAGGCCTATGGACTGAACAAGAAACCACCAAAAATTTTAACCAGTCATCGTTCTCACAACACTGAGGACCAGTCATTCGAAATGACTTCTCCATGCATTTTATGCATTGGTAAAAGCACTATGATGAAAAGTGTGATATGTTTTCAGGTATCTCCTATACTAATAGAGCCACATGCTCACCGGTTTGCCACATGATGTAGGCCTATGGACTGAACAAGAAACCACCAAAAATTTTAACCAGTCATCGTTCTCACAACACTGAGGGACCATTCATTCGAAATGACTTCTCCATGCATTTTATGCATTGGTAAAAGCACTATGATGAAAAGTGTGATATGTTTTCAGGTATCTCCTATACTAATAGAGCCACATGCTCACCGGTTTGCCACATGATGTAGGCCTATGGACTGAACAAGAAACCACCAAAAATTTTAACCAGTCATCGTTCTCACAACACTGAGGACCAGTCATTCGAAATGACTTCTCCATGCATTTTATGCATTGGTAAAAGCACTATGATGAAAAGTGTGATATGTTTTCAGGTATCTCCTATACTAATAGAGCCACATGCTCACCGGTTTGCCACATGATGTAGGCCTATGGACTGAACAAGAAACCACCAAAAATTTTAACCAGTCATCGTTCTCACAACACTGAGGACCAGTCATTCGAAATGACTTCTCCATGCATTTTATGCATTGGTAAAAGCACTATGATGAAAAGTGTGATATGTTTTCAGGTATCTCCTATACTAATAGAGCCACATGCTCACCGGTTTGCCACATGATGTAGGCCCATGGACTGAACAAGAAACCACCAAAAATTTTTAACCAGTCATCGTTCTCACAACACTGAGGACCAGTCATTCGAAATGACTTCTCAATGCATTTTATGCATTGGTAAAAGCACTATGATGAAAAGTGTGATATGTTTTCAGGTATCTCCTATACTAATAGAGTCCACATGCTCATCGGTTTGCCACATGATGTAGGCCTATGGACTGAACAAGAAACCACCAAAAATTTTAACCAGTCATCGTTCTCACAACACTGAGGACCAGTCATTCGAATTGACTTCTCCATGCATTTTATGCATTGGTAAAAGCACTATGATGAAAAGTGTGATATGTTTTCAGGTATCTCCTATACTAATAGAGCCACATGCTCACCGGTTTGCCACATGATGTAGGCCTATGGACTGAACAAGAAACCACCAAAAATTTTAACCAGTCATCGTTCTCACAACACTGAGGACCAGTCATTCGAATGACTTCTCCATGCATTTTATGCATTGGTAAAAGCACTATGATGAAAAGTGTGATATGTTTTCAGGTATCTCCTATACTAATAGAGCCACATGCTCACCGGTTTGCCACATGATGTAGGCCTATGGACTGAACAAGAAACCACCAAAAATTTTAACCAGTCATCGTTCTCACAACACTGAGGACCAGTCATTCGAAATGACTTCTTAATGCATTTTATGCATTGGTAAAAGCACTATGATGAAAAGTGTGATATGTTTTCAGGTATCTCCTATATTAATAGAGCCACATGCTCACCGGTTTGCCACATGATGTAGGTCTATGGACTGAACAAGAAACCACCAAAAATTTTAACCAGTCATCGTTCTCACAACACTGAGGACCAGTCATTCGAAATGACTTCTCCATGCATTTTATGCATTGGTAAAAGCACTATGATGAAAAGTGTGATATGTTTTCAGGTATCTCCTATACTAATAGAGCCACATGCTCACCGGTTTGCCACATGATGTAGGCCTATGGACTGAACAAGAAACCACCAAAAATTTTAACCAGTCATCGTTCTCACAACACTGAGGACCAGTCATTCGAAATGACTTCTCCATGCATTTTATGCATTGGTAAAAGCACTATGATGAAAAGTGTGATATGTTTTCAGGTATCTCCTATACTAATAGAGCCACATGCTCACCAGTTTGCCACATGATGTAGGCCTATGGACTGAACAAGAAACCACCAAAAATTTTAACCAGTCATCGTTCTCACAACACTGAGGACCAGTCATTCGAAATGACTTCTCCATGCATTTTATGCATTGGTAAAAGCACTATGATGAAAAGTGTGATAAGTTTTCAGGTATCTCCTATACTAATAGAGCAACATGCTCACCGGTTTGCCACATGATGTAGGCCTATGGACTGAACAAGAAACCACCAAAAATTTTAACCAGTCATCGTTCTCACAACACTGAGGACCAGTCATTCGAAATGACTTCTCCATGCATTTTATGCATTGGTAAAAGCACTATGATGAAAAGTGTGATATGTTTTCAGGTATCCCCTATACTAATAGAGCCACATGCTCACCGGTTTGCCACATGATGTAGGCCTATGGACTGAACAAGAAACCACCAAAAATTTAACCAGTCATCGTTCTCACAACACTGAGGACCAGTCATTCGAAATGACTTCTCCATGCATTTTATGCATTGGTAAAAGCACTATGATGAAAAGTGTGATATGTTTTCAGGTATCTCCTATACTAATAGAGCCACATGCTCACCGGTTTGCCACATGATGTAGGCCTATGGACTGAACAAGAAACCACCAAAAATTTTAACCAGTCATCGTTCTCACAACACTGAGGACCAGTCATTCGAAATGACTTCTCCATGCATTTTATGCATTGGTAAAAGCACTATGATGAAAAGTGTGATATGTTTTCAGGTATCTCCTATACTAATAGAGCCACATGCTCACCGGTTTGCCACATGATGTAGGCCTATGGCTGAACAAGAACCACCAAAAATTTTAACCAGTCATCGTTCTCACAACACTGAGGACCAGTCATTCGAAATGACTTCTCCATGCATTTTATGCATTGGTAAAAGCACTATGATGAAAAGTGTGATATGTTTTCAGGTATCTCCTATACTAATAGAGCCACATGCTCACCGGTTTGCCACATGATGTAGGCCTATGGACTGAACAAGAAACCACCAAAAATTTTAACCAGTCATCGTTCTCACAACACTGAGGACCAGTCATTCGAAATGACTTCTCCATGCATTTTATGCATTGGTAAAAGCACTATGATGAAAAGTGTGATATGTTTTCAGGTATCTCCTATACTAATAGAGCCACATGCTCACCGGTTTGCCACATGATGTAGGCCTATGGACTGAACAAGAAACCACCAAAAATTTTAACCAGTCATCGTTCTCACAACACTGAGGACCAGTCATTCGAAATGACTTCTCCATGCATTTTATGCATTGGTAAAAGCACTATGATGAAAAGTGTGATATGTTTTCAGGTATCTCCTATACTAATAGAGCCACATGCTCACCGGTTTGCCACATGATGTAGGCCTATGGACTGAACAAGAAACCACCAAAAATTTTAACCAGTCATCGTTCTCACAACACTGAGGACCAGTCATTCGAAATGACTTCTCCATGCATTTTATGCATTGGTAAAAGCACTATGATGAAAAGTGTGATATGTTTTCAGGTATCTCCTATACTAATAGAGCCACATGCTCACCGGTTTGCCACATGATGTAGGCCTATGGACTGAACAAGAAACCACCAAAAATTTTAACCAGTCATCGTTCTCACAACACTGAGGACCAGTCATTCGAAATGACTTCTCCATGCATTTTATGCATTGGTAAAAGCACTATGATGAAAAGTGTGATATGTTTTCAGGTATCTCCTATACTAATAGAGCCACATGCTCACCGGTTTGCCACATGATGTAGGCCTATGGACTGAACAAGAAACCACCAAACATTTTAACCAGTCATCGTTCTCACAACACTGAGGACCAGTCATTCGAAATGACTTCTCCATGCATTTTATGCATTGGTAAAAGCACTATGATGAAAAGTGTGATATGTTTTCAGGTATCTCCTATACTAATAGAGCCACATGCTCACCGGTTTGCCACATGATGTAGGCCTATGGACTGAACAAGAAACCACCAAAAATTTTAACCAGTCATCGTTCTCACAACACTGAGGACCAGTCATTCGAAATGACTTCTCCATGCATTTTATGCATTGGTAAAAGCACTATGATGAAAAGTGTGATATGTTTTCAGGTATCTCCTATACTAATAGAGCCACAAGCTCACCGGTTTGCCACATGATGTAGGCCTATGGACTGAACAAGAAACCACCAAAAATTTTAACCAGTCATCGTTCTCACAACACTGAGGACCAGTCATTCGAAATGACTTCTCCATGCATTTTATGCATTGGTGTAAAAGCACTTATGATGAAAAGTGTGATATGTTTTCAGGTATCTCCTATACTAATAGAGCCACATGCTCACCGGTTTGCCACATGATGTAGGCCTATGGACTGAACAAGAAACCACAAAATTTTAAACCAGTCATCGTTCTCACAACACTGAGGGACCAGTCATTCGAAATGACCTTCTCCATGCATTTTATGCATTGGTAAAAGCACTATGATGAAAAGTGTGATATGTTTTCAGGTATCTCCTTACTAATAGAGCCACATGCCTCACCCGGTTTGCCACATGATGTAGGCCTATGGACTGAACAAGAAACCACCAAAAATTTTAACCAGTCATCGTTCTCACAACACTGAGGACCAGTCATTCGAAATGACTTCTCCATGCATTTTATGCATTGGTAAAAGCACTATGATGAAAAGTGTGATATGTTTTCAGGTATCTCCTATACTAATAGAGCCACATGCTCACCGGTTTGCCACATGATGTAGGCCTATGGACTGAACAAGAAACCACCAAAAATTTTAACCAGTCATCGTTCTCACAACACTGAGGACCAGTCATTCGAAATGACTTCTCCATGCATTTTATGCATTGGTAAAAGCACTATGATGAAAAGTGTGATATGTTTTCAGGTATCTCCTATACTAATAGAGCCACATGCTCACCGGTTTGCCACATGATGTAGGCCTATGGACTGAACAAGAAACCACCAAAAATTTTAACCAGTCATCGTTCTCACAACACTGAGGACCAGTCATTCGAAATGACTTCTCCATGCATTTTATGCATTGGTAAAAGCACTATGATGAAAAGTGTGATATGTTTTCAGGTATCTCCTATACTAATAGAGCCACATGCTCACCGGTTTGCCACATGATGTAGGCCTATGGACTGAACAAGAAACCACCAAAAATTTTAACCAGTCATCGTTCTCACAACACTGAGGACCAGTCATTCGAAATGACTTCTCCATGCATTTTATGCATTGGTAAAAGCACTATGATGAAAAGTGTGATATGTTTTCAGGTATCTCCTATACTAATAGAGCCACATGCTCACCGGTTTGCCACATGATGTAGGCCTATGGACTGAACAAGAAACCACCAAAAATTTTAACCAGTCATCGTTCTCACAACACTGAGGACCAGTCATTCGAAATGACTTCTCCATGCATTTTATGCATTGGTAAAAGCACTATGATGAAAAGTGTGATATGTTTTAAGGTATCTCCTATACTAATAGAGCCACATGCTCACCGGTTTGCCACATGATGTAGGCCTATGGACTGAACAAGAAACCACCAAAAATTTTAACCAGTCATCGTTCTCACAACACTGAGGACCAGTCATTCGAAATGACTTCTCCATGCATTTTATGCATTGGTAAAAGCACTATGATGAAAAGTGTGATATGTTTTCAGGTATCTCCTATACTAATAGAGCCACATGCTCACCGGTTTGCCACATGATGTAGGCCTATGGACTGAACAAGAAACCACCAAAAATTTTAACCAGTCATCGTTCTCACAACACTGAGGACCAGTCATTCGAAATGACTTCTCCATGCATTTTATGCATTGGTAAAAGCACTATGATGAAAAGTGTGATATGTTTTCAGGTATCTCCTATACTAATAGAGCCACATGCTCACCGGTTTGCCACATGATGTAGGCCTATGGACTGAACAAGAAACCACCAAAAATTTTAACCAGTCATCGTTCTCACAACACTGAGGACCAGTCATTCGAAATGACTTCTCCATGCATTTTATGCATTGGTAAAAGCACTATGATGAAAAGTGTGATATGTTTTCAGGTATCTCCTATACTAATAGAGCCACATGCTCACCGGTTTGCCACATGATGTAGGCCTATGGACTGAACAAGAAACCACCAAAAATTTTAACCAGTCATCGTTCTCACAACACTGAGGACCAGTCATTCGAAATGACTTCTCCATGCATTTTATGCATTGGTAAAAGCACTATGATGAAAAGTGTGATATGTTTTCAGGTATCTCCTATACTAATAGAGCCACATGCTCACCGGTTTGCCACATGATGTAGGCCTATGGACTGAACAAGAAACCACCAAAAATTTTAACCAGTCATCGTTCTCACAACACTGAGGACCAGTCATTCGAAATGACTTCTCCATGCATTTTATGCATTGGTAAAAGCACTATGATGAAAAGTGTGATATGTTTTCAGGTATCTCCTATACTAATAGAGCCACATGCTCACCGGTTTGCCACATGATGTAGGCCTATGGACTGAACAAGAAACCACCAAAAATTTTAACCAGTCATCGTTCTCACAACACTGAGGACCAGTCATTCGAAATGACTTCTCCATGCATTTTATGCATTGGTAAAAGCACTATGATGAAAAGTGTGATATGTTTTCAGGTATCTCCTATACTAATAGAGCCACATGCTCACCGGTTTGCCACATGATGTAGGCCTATGGACTGAACAAGAAACCACCAAAAATTTTAACCAGTCATCGTTCTCACAACACTGAGGACCAGTCATTCGAAATGACTTCTCCATGCATTTTATGCATTGGTAAAAGCACTATGATGAAAAGTGTGATATGTTTTCAGGTATCTCCTATACTAATAGAGCCACATGCTCACCGGTTTGCCACATGATGTAGGCCTATGGACTGAACAAGAAACCACCAAAAATTTTAACCAGTCATCGTTCTCACAACACTGAGGACCAGTCATTCGAAATGACTTCTCCATGCATTTTATGCATTGGTAAAAGCACTATGATGAAAAGTGTGATATGTTTTCAGGTATCTCCTATACTAATAGAGCCACATGCTCACCGGTTTGCCACATGATGTAGGCCTATGGACTGAACAAGAAACCACCAAAAATTTTAACCAGTCATCGTTCTCACAACACTGAGGACCAGTCATTCGAAATGACTTCTCCATGCATTTTATGCATTGGTAAAAGCACTATGATGAAAAGTGTGATATGTTTTCAGGTATCTCCTATACTAATAGAGCCACATGCTCACCGGTTTGCCACATGATGTAGGCCTATGGACTGAACAAGAAACCACCAAAAATTTTAACCAGTCATCGTTCTCACAACACTGAGGACCAGTCATTCGAAATGACTTCTCCATGCATTTTATGCATTGGTAAAAGCACTATGATGAAAAGTGTGATATGTTTTCAGGTATCTCCTATACTAATAGAGCCACATGCTCACCGGTTTGCCACATGATGTAGGCCTATGGACTGAACAAGAAACCACCAAAAATTTTAACCAGTCATCGTTCTCACAACACTGAGGACCAGTCATTCGAAATGACTTCTCCATGCATTTTATGCATTGGTAAAAGCACTATGATGAAAAGTGTGATATGTTTTCAGGTATCTCCTATACTAATAGAGCCACATGCTCACCGGTTTGCCACATGATGTAGGCCTATGGACTGAACAAGAAACCACCAAAAATTTTAACCAGTCATCGTTCTCACAACACTGAGGACCAGTCATTCGAAATGACTTCTCCATGCATTTTATGCATTGGTAAAAGCACTATGATGAAAAGTGTGATATGTTTTCAGGTATCTCCTATACTAATAGAGCCACATGCTCACCGGTTTGCCACATGATGTAGGCCTATGGACTGAACAAGAAACCACCAAAAATTTTAACCAGTCATCGTTCTCACAACACTGAGGACCAGTCATTCGAAATGACTTCTCCATGCATTTTATGCATTGGTAAAAGCACTATGATGAAAAGTGTGATATGTTTTCAGGTATCTCCTATACTAATAGAGCCACATGCTCACCGGTTTGCCACATGATGTAGGCCTATGGACTGAACAAGAAACCACCAAAAATTTTAACCAGTCATCGTTCTCACAACACTGAGGACCAGTCATTCGAAATGACTTCTCCATGCATTTTATGCATTGGTAAAAGCACTATGATGAAAAGTGTGATATGTTTTCAGGTATCTCCTATACTAATAGAGCCACATGCTCACCGGTTTGCCACATGATGTAGGCCTATGGACTGAACAAGAAACCACCAAAAATTTTAACCAGTCATCGTTCTCACAACACTGAGGACCAGTCATTCGAAATGACTTCTCCATGCATTTTATGCATTGGTAAAAGCACTATGATGAAAAGTGTGATATGTTTTCAGGTATCTCCTATACTAATAGAGCCACATGCTCACCGGTTTGCCACATGATGTAGGCCTATGGACTGAACAAGAAACCACCAAAAATTTTAACCAGTCATCGTTCTCACAACACTGAGGACCAGTCATTCGAAATGACTTCTCCATGCATTTTATGCATTGGTAAAAGCACTATGATGAAAAGTGTGATATGTTTTCAGGTATCTCCTATACTAATAGAGCCACATGCTCACCGGTTTGCCACATGATGTAGGCCTATGGACTGAACAAGAAACCACCAAAAATTTTAACCAGTCATCGTTCTCACAACACTGAGGACCAGTCATTCGAAATGACTTCTCCATGCATTTTATGCATTGGTAAAAGCACTATGATGAAAAGTGTGATATGTTTTCAGGTATCTCCTATACTAATAGAGCCACATGCTCACCGGTTTGCCACATGATGTAGGCCTATGGACTGAACAAGAAACCACCAAAAATTTTAACCAGTCATCGTTCTCACAACACTGAGGACCAGTCATTCGAAATGACTTCTCCATGCATTTTATGCATTGGTAAAAGCACTATGATGAAAAGTGTGATATGTTTTCAGGTATCTCCTATACTAATAGAGCCACATGCTCACCGGTTTGCCACATGATGTAGGCCTATGGACTGAACAAGAAACCACCAAAAATTTTAACCAGTCATCGTTCTCACAACACTGAGGACCAGTCATTCGAAATGACTTCTCCATGCATTTTATGCATTGGTAAAAGCACTATGATGAAAAGTGTGATATGTTTTCAGGTATCTCCTATACTAATAGAGCCACATGCTCACCGGTTTGCCACATGATGTAGGCCTATGGACTGAACAAGAAACCACCAAAAATTTTAACCAGTCATCGTTCTCACAACACTGAGGACCAGTCATTCGAAATGACTTCTCCATGCATTTTATGCATTGGTAAAAGCACTATGATGAAAAGTGTGATATGTTTTCAGGTATCTCCTATACTAATAGAGCCACATGCTCACCGGTTTGCCACATGATGTAGGCCTATGGACTGAACAAGAAACCACCAAAAATTTTAACCAGTCATCGTTCTCACAACACTGAGGACCAGTCATTCGAAATGACTTCTCCATGCATTTTATGCATTGGTAAAAGCACTATGATGAAAAGTGTGATATGTTTTCAGGTATCTCCTATACTAATAGAGCCACATGCTCACCGGTTTGCCACATGATGTAGGCCTATGGACTGAACAAGAAACCACCAAAAATTTTAACCAGTCATCGTTCTCACAACACTGAGGACCAGTCATTCGAAATGACTTCTCCATGCATTTTATGCATTGGTAAAAGCACTATGATGAAAAGTGTGATATGTTTTCAGGTATCTCCTATACTAATAGAGCCACATGCTCACCGGTTTGCCACATGATGTAGGCCTATGGACTGAACAAGAAACCACCAAAAATTTTAACCAGTCATCGTTCTCACAACACTGAGGACCAGTCATTCGAAATGACTTCTCCATGCATTTTATGCATTGGTAAAAGCACTATGATGAAAAGTGTGATATGTTTTCAGGTATCTCCTATACTAATAGAGCCACATGCTCACCGGTTTGCCACATGATGTAGGCCTATGGACTGAACAAGAAACCACCAAAAATTTTAACCAGTCATCGTTCTCACAACACTGAGGACCAGTCATTCACGAAATGACTTCTCCATGCATTTTATGCATTGGTAAAAGCACTATGATGAAAAGTGTGATATGTTTTCAGGTATCTCCTATACTAATAGAGCCACATGCTCACCGGTTTGCCACATGATGTAGGCCTATGGACTGAACAAGAAACCACCAAAAATTTTAACCAGTCATCGTTCTCACAACACTGAGGACCAGTCATTCGAAATGACTTCTCCATGCATTTTATGCATTGGTAAAAGCACTATGATGAAAAGTGTGATATGTTTTCAGGTATCTCCTATACTAATAGAGCCACATGCTCACCGGTTTGCCACATGATGTAGGCCTATGGACTGAACAAGAAACCACCAAAAATTTTAACCAGTCATCGTTCTCACAACACTGAGGACCAGTCATTCGAAATGACTTCTCCATGCATTTTATGCATTGGTAAAAGCACTATGATGAAAAGTGTGATATGTTTTCAGGTATCTCCTATACTAATAGAGCCACATGCTCACCGGTTTGCCACATGATGTAGGCCTATGGACTGAACAAGAAACCACCAAAAATTTTAACCAGTCATCGTTCTCACAACACTGAGGACCAGTCATTCGAAATGACTTCTCCATGCATTTTATGCATTGGTAAAAGCACTATGATGAAAAGTGTGATATGTTTTCAGGTATCTCCTATACTAATAGAGCCACATGCTCACCGGTTTGCCACATGATGTAGGCCTATGGACTGAACAAGAAACCACCAAAAATTTTAACCAGTCATCGTTCTCACAACACTGAGGACCAGTCATTCGAAATGACTTCTCCATGCATTTTATGCATTGGTAAAAGCACTATGATGAAAAGTGTGATATGTTTTCAGGTATCTCCTATACTAATAGAGCCACATGCTCACCGGTTTGCCACATGATGTAGGCCTATGGACTGAACAAGAAACCACCAAAAATTTTAACCAGTCATCGTTCTCACAACACTGAGGACCAGTCATTCGAAATGACTTCTCCATGCATTTTATGCATTGGTAAAAGCACTATGAT
Organism: Ranitomeya imitator; assembly: GCF_032444005.1. NCBI lineage: Eukaryota > Metazoa > Chordata > Amphibia > Anura > Dendrobatidae > Ranitomeya > Ranitomeya imitator. The sequence goes on from NW_027194708.1 coordinate 78,653, forward strand.
GAAAAGTGTGATATGTTTTCAGGTATCTCCTATACTAATAGAGCCACATGCTCACCGGTTTGCCACATGATGTAGGCCTATGGACTGAACAAGAAACCACCAAAAATTTTAACCAGTCATCGTTCTCACAACACTGAGGACCAGTCATTCGAAATGACTTCTCCATGCATTTTATGCATTGGTAAAAGCACTATGATGAAAAGTGTGATATGTTTTCAGGTATCTCCTATACTAATAGAGCCACATGCTCACCGGTTTGCCACATGATGTAGGCCTATGGACTGAACAAGAAACCACCAAAAATTTTAACCAGTCATCGTTCTCACAACACTGAGGACCAGTCATTCGAAATGACTTCTCCATGCATTTTATGCATTGGTAAAAGCACTATGATGAAAAGTGTGATATGTTTTCAGGTATCTCCTATACTAATAGAGCCACATGCTCACCGGTTTGCCACATGATGTAGGCCTATGGACTGAACAAGAAACCACCAAAAATTTTAACCAGTCATCGTTCTCACAACACTGAGGACCAGTCATTCGAAATGACTTCTCCATGCATTTTATGCATTGGTAAAAGCACTATGATGAAAAGTGTGATATGTTTTCAGGTATCTCCTATACTAATAGAGCCACATGCTCACCGGTTTGCCACATGATGTAGGCCTATGGACTGAACAAGAAACCACCAAAAATTTTAACCAGTCATCGTTCTCACAACACTGAGGACCAGTCATTCGAAATGACTTCTCCATGCATTTTATGCATTGGTAAAAGCACTATGATGAAAAGTGTGATATGTTTTCAGGTATCTCCTATACTAATAGAGCCACATGCTCACCGGTTTGCCACATGATGTAGGCCTATGGACTGAACAAGAAACCACCAAAAATTTTAACCAGTCATCGTTCTCACAACACTGAGGACCAGTCATTCGAAATGACTTCTCCATGCATTTTATGCATTGGTAAAAGCACTATGATGAAAAGTGTGATATGTTTTCAGGTATCTCCTATACTAATAGAGCCACATGCTCACCGGTTTGCCACATGATGTAGGCCTATGGACTGAACAAGAAACCACCAAAAATTTTAACCAGTCATCGTTCTCACAACACTGAGGACCAGTCATTCGAAATGACTTCTCCATGCATTTTATGCATTGGTAAAAGCACTATGATGAAAAGTGTGATATGTTTTCAGGTATCTCCTATACTAATAGAGCCACATGCTCACCGGTTTGCCACATGATGTAGGCCTATGGACTGAACAAGAAACCACCAAAAATTTTAACCAGTCATCGTTCTCACAACACTGAGGACCAGTCATTCGAAATGACTTCTCCATGCATTTTATGCATTGGTAAAAGCACTATGATGAAAAGTGTGATATGTTTTCAGGTATCTCCTATACTAATAGAGCCACATGCTCACCGGTTTGCCACATGATGTAGGCCTATGGACTGAACAAGAAACCACCAAAAATTTTAACCAGTCATCGTTCTCACAACACTGAGGACCAGTCATTCGAAATGACTTCTCCATGCATTTTATGCATTGGTAAAAGCACTATGATGAAAAGTGTGATATGTTTTCAGGTATCTCCTATACTAATAGAGCCACATGCTCACCGGTTTGCCACATGATGTAGGCCTATGGACTGAACAAGAAACCACCAAAAATTTTAACCAGTCATCGTTCTCACAACACTGAGGACCAGTCATTCGAAATGACTTCTCCATGCATTTTATGCATTGGTAAAAGCACTATGATGAAAAGTGTGATATGTTTTCAGGTATCTCCTATACTAATAGAGCCACATGCTCACCGGTTTGCCACATGATGTAGGCCTATGGACTGAACAAGAAACCACCAAAAATTTTAACCAGTCATCGTTCTCACAACACTGAGGACCAGTCATTCGAAATGACTTCTCCATGCATTTTATGCATTGGTAAAAGCACTATGATGAAAAGTGTGATATGTTTTCAGGTATCTCCTATACTAATAGAGCCACATGCTCACCGGTTTGCCACATGATGTAGGCCTATGGACTGAACAAGAAACCACCAAAAATTTTAACCAGTCATCGTTCTCACAACACTGAGGACCAGTCATTCGAAATGACTTCTCCATGCATTTTATGCATTGGTAAAAGCACTATGATGAAAAGTGTGATATGTTTTCAGGTATCTCCTATACTAATAGAGCCACATGCTCACCGGTTTGCCACATGATGTAGGCCTATGGACTGAACAAGAAACCACCAAAAATTTTAACCAGTCATCGTTCTCACAACACTGAGGACCAGTCATTCGAAATGACTTCTCCATGCATTTTATGCATTGGTAAAAGCACTATGATGAAAAGTGTGATATGTTTTCAGGTATCTCCTATACTAATAGAGCCACATGCTCACCGGTTTGCCACATGATGTAGGCCTATGGACTGAACAAGAAACCACCAAAAATTTTAACCAGTCATCGTTCTCACAACACTGAGGACCAGTCATTCGAAATGACTTCTCCATGCATTTTATGCATTGGTAAAAGCACTATGATGAAAAGTGTGATATGTTTTCAGGTATCTCCTATACTAATAGAGCCACATGCTCACCGGTTTGCCACATGATGTAGGCCTATGGACTGAACAAGAAACCACCAAAAATTTTAACCAGTCATCGTTCTCACAACACTGAGGACCAGTCATTCGAAATGACTTCTCCATGCATTTTATGCATTGGTAAAAGCACTATGATGAAAAGTGTGATATGTTTTCAGGTATCTCCTATACTAATAGAGCCACATGCTCACCGGTTTGCCACATGATGTAGGCCTATGGACTGAACAAGAAACCACCAAAAATTTTAACCAGTCATCGTTCTCACAACACTGAGGACCAGTCATTCGAAATGACTTCTCCATGCATTTTATGCATTGGTAAAAGCACTATGATGAAAAGTGTGATATGTTTTCAGGTATCTCCTATACTAATAGAGCCACATGCTCACCGGTTTGCCACATGATGTAGGCCTATGGACTGAACAAGAAACCACCAAAAATTTTAACCAGTCATCGTTCTCACAACACTGAGGACCAGTCATTCGAAATGACTTCTCCATGCATTTTATGCATTGGTAAAAGCACTATGATGAAAAGTGTGATATGTTTTCAGGTATCTCCTATACTAATAGAGCCACATGCTCACCGGTTTGCCACATGATGTAGGCCTATGGACTGAACAAGAAACCACCAAAAATTTTAACCAGTCATCGTTCTCACAACACTGAGGACCAGTCATTCGAAATGACTTCTCCATGCATTTTATGCATTGGTAAAAGCACTATGATGAAAAGTGTGATATGTTTTCAGGTATCTCCTATACTAATAGAGCCACATGCTCACCGGTTTGCCACATGATGTAGGCCTATGGACTGAACAAGAAACCACCAAAAATTTTAACCAGTCATCGTTCTCACAACACTGAGGACCAGTCATTCGAAATGACTTCTCCATGCATTTTATGCATTGGTAAAAGCACTATGATGAAAAGTGTGATATGTTTTCAGGTATCTCCTATACTAATAGAGCCACATGCTCACCGGTTTGCCACATGATGTAGGCCTATGGACTGAACAAGAAACCACCAAAAATTTTAACCAGTCAGACGTCTCACATGCATTTTATGCATTGGTAAAAGCACTATGATAACAAGTGTGGATATGTTTCACGTATCTCCTATACTAATAGCAGCCACATGCTCACCGGTTTGTCCACATGATGTAGGCCTATGTACTGAACAAGAAACACCACCCAAAATTTTAACCAGTCATCGTTTCTCACAAACACTGAGGACCAGTCCATTCGAAATGACTTCTCCATGCATTTTATGCATGTGTAAAAGCACTATGATGAAAAGTGTGATATGTTTTCAGGTATCTCCTATACTAATAGAGCCTCATGCTCACCCCGGTTGCCCACCATGATGTAGGCCTATGGACTGAACAAGAAACCACCAAAAATTTTAACCAGTCATCTTGTTCTCACAACACTGAGGACCCAGTCATTCGAACATGACTTCTCCATGCATTTTATGCATTGGTAAAAGCACTATGGATGAAAAGTGTGATATGTTTTCAGGTATCTCCTATACTAATAGAGCCACATGCTCACCGGTTTGCCACATGATGTAGGCCTATGGACTGAACAAGAAACCACCAAAAATTTTACCCAGTCATCGTTCTCACAACACTGAGGACCAGTCATTCGAAATGACTTCTCCATGCATTTTATGCATTGGTAAAAGCACTATGATGAAAAGTGTGATATGTTTTCAGGTATCTCCTATACTAATAGAGCCACATGCTCACCGGTTTGCCACATGATGTAGGCCTATGGACTGAACAAGAAACCACCAAAAATTTTAACCAGTCATCGTTCTCACAACACTGAGGACCAGTCATTCGAAATGACTTCTCCATGCATTTTATGCATTGGTAAAAGCACTATGATGAAAAGTGTGATATGTTTTCAGGTATCTCCTATACTAATAGAGCCACATGCTCACCGGTTTGCCACATGATGTAGGCCTATGGACTGAACAAGAAACCACCAAAAATTTTAACCAGTCATCGTTCTCACAACACTGAGGACCAGTCATTCGAAATGACTTCTCCATGCATTTTATGCATTGGTAAAAGCACTATGATGAAAAGTGTGATATGTTTTCAGGTATCTCCTATACTAATAGAGCCACATGCTCACCGGTTTGCCACATGATGTAGGCCTATGGACTGAACAAGAAACCACCAAAAATTTTAACCAGTCATCGTTCTCACAACACTGAGGACCAGTCATTCGAAATGACTTCTCCATGCATTTTATGCATTGGTAAAAGCACTATGATGAAAAGTGTGATATGTTTTCAGGTATCTCCCTATACTAATAGAGCCACATGCTCACCGGTTTGCCACATGATGTAGGCCTATGGACTGAACAAGGAAACCACCAAAAATTTTAACACAGTCATCGTTCTCACAACACTGAGGACCAGTCATTCGAAATGACTTCTCCATGCATTTTATGCATTGGTAAAAGCACTATGATGAAAAGTGTGATATGTTTTCAGGTATCTCCTATACTAATAGAGCCACATGCTCACCGGTTTGCCACATGATGTAGGCCTATGGACTGAACAAGAAACCACCAAAAATTTTAACCAGTCATCGTTCTCACAACACTGAGGACCAGTCATTCGAAATGACTTCTCCATGCATTTTATGCATTGGTAAAAGCACTATGATGAAAAGTGTGATATGTTTTCAGGTATCTCCTATACTAATAGAGCCACATGCTCACCGGTTTGCCACATGATGTAGGCCTATGGACTGAACAAGAAACCACCAAAAATTTAACCAGTCATCGTTCTCACAACACTGAGGACCAGTCATTCGAAATGACTTCTCCATGCATTTTATGCATTGGTAAAAGCACTATGATGAAAAGTGTGATATGTTTTCAGGTATCTCCTATACTAATAGAGCCACATGCTCACCGGTTTGCCACATGATGTAGGCCTATGGACTGAACAAGAAACCACCAAAAATTTTAACCAGTCATCGTTCTCACAACACTGAGGACCAGTCATTCGAAATGACTTCTCCATGCATTTTATGCATTGGTAAAAGCACTATGATGAAAGTGTGATATGTTTTCAGGTATCTCCTATACTAATAGAGCCACATGCTCACCGGTTTGCCACATGATGTAGGCCTATGGACTGAACAAGAAACCACCAAAAAATTTTAACCAGTCATCGTTCTCACAACACTGAGGACCAGTCATTCGAAATGACTTCTCCATGCGATTTTATGCATTGGTAAAAGCACTATGATGAAAAGTGTGATATGTTTTCAGGTATCTCCTATACTAATAGAGCCACATGCTCACCGGTTTGCCACATGATGTAGGCCTATGGACTGAACAAGAAACCACCAAAAAATTTTAACCAGTCCATCGTTCTCACAACACTGAGGACCAGTCATTCGAAATGACTTCTCCATGCATTTTATGCATTGGTAAAAGCACTATGATGAAAAGTGTGATATGTTTTCAGGTATCTCCTATACTAATAGAGCCCACACTGCTCACCGGTTTGCACACATGATGTAGGCCTATGGACTGAACAAGAAACCACCAAAAATTTTAACCAGTCATCGTTCTCACAACACTGAGGACCAGTCATTCGAAATGACTTCTCCATGCATTTTATGCATTGGTAAAAGCACTATGATGAAAAGTGTGATATGTTTTCAGGTATCTCCTATACTAATAGAGCCACATGCTCACCGGTTTGCCACATGATGTAGGCCTATGGACTGAACAAGAAACCACCAAAAATTTTAACCAGTCATCGTTCTCACAACACTGAGGACCAGTCATTCGAAATGACTTCTCCATGCATTTTATGCATTGGTAAAAGCACTATGATGAAAAGTGTGATATGTTTTCAGGTATCTCCTATACTAATAGAGCCACATGCTCACCGGTTTGCCACATGATGTAGGCCTATGGACTGAACAAGAAACCACCAAAAATTTTAACCAGTCATCGTTCTCACAACACTGAGGACCAGTCATTCGAAATGACTTCTCCATGCATTTTATGCATTGGTAAAAGCACTATGATGAAAAGTGTGATATGTTTTCAGGTATCTCCTATACTAATAGAGCCACATGCTCACCGGTTTGCCACATGATGTAGGCCTATGGACTGAACAAGAAACCACCAAAAATTTTAACCAGTCATCGTTCTCACAACACTGAGGACCAGTCATTCGAAATGACTTCTCCATGCATTTTATGCATTGGTAAAAGCACTATGATGAAAAGTGTGATATGTTTTCAGGTATCTCCTATACTAATAGAGCCACATGCTCACCGGTTTGCCACATGATGTAGGCCTATGGACTGAACAAGAAACCACCAAAAATTTTAACCAGTCATCGTTCTCACAACACTGAGGACCAGTCATTCGAAATGACTTCTCCATGCATTTTATGCATTGGTAAAAGCACTATGATGAAAAGTGTGATATGTTTTCAGGTATCTCCTATACTAATAGAGCCACATGCTCACCGGTTTGCCACATGATGTAGGCCTATGGACTGAACAAGAAACCACCAAAAATTTTAACCAGTCATCGTTCTCACAACACTGAGGACCAGTCATTCGAAATGACTTCTCCATGCATTTTATGCATTGGTAAAAGCACTATGATGAAAAGTGTGATATGTTTTCAGGTATCTCCTATACTAATAGAGCCACATGCTCACCGGTTTGCCACATGATGTAGGCCTATGGACTGAACAAGAAACCACCAAAAATTTTAACCAGTCATCGTTCTCACAACACTGAGGACCAGTCATTCGAAATGACTTCTCCATGCATTTTATGCATTGGTAAAAGCACTATGATGAAAAGTGTGATATGTTTTCAGGTATCTCCTATACTAATAGAGCCACATGCTCACCGGTTTGCCACATGATGTAGGCCTATGGACTGAACAAGAAACCACCAAAAATTTTAACCAGTCATCGTTCTCACAACACTGAGGACCAGTCATTCGAAATGACTTCTCCATGCATTTTATGCATTGGTAAAAGCACTATGATGAAAAGTGTGATATGTTTTCAGGTATCTCCTATACTAATAGAGCCACATGCTCACCGGTTTGCCACATGATGTAGGCCTATGGACTGAACAAGAAACCACCAAAAATTTTAACCAGTCATCGTTCTCACAACACTGAGGACCAGTCATTCGAAATGACTTCTCCATGCATTTTATGCATTGGTAAAAGCACTATGATGAAAAGTGTGATATGTTTTCAGGTATCTCCTATACTAATAGAGCCACATGCTCACCGGTTTGCCACATGATGTAGGCCTATGGACTGAACAAGAAACCACCAAAAATTTTAACCAGTCATCGTTCTCACAACACTGAGGACCAGTCATTCGAAATGACTTCTCCATGCATTTTATGCATTGGTAAAAGCACTATGATGAAAAGTGTGATATGTTTTCAGGTATCTCCTATACTAATAGAGCCACATGCTCACCGGTTTGCCACATGATGTAGGCCTATGGACTGAACAAGAAACCACCAAAAATTTTAACCAGTCATCGTTCTCACAACACTGAGGACCAGTCATTCGAAATGACTTCTCCATGCATTTTATGCATTGGTAAAAGCACTATGATGAAAAGTGTGATATGTTTTCAGGTATCTCCTATACTAATAGAGCCACATGCTCACCGGTTTGCCACATGATGTAGGCCTATGGACTGAACAAGAAACCACCAAAAATTTTAACCAGTCATCGTTCTCACAACACTGAGGACCAGTCATTCGAAATGACTTCTCCATGCATTTTATGCATTGGTAAAAGCACTATGATGAAAAGTGTGATATGTTTTCAGGTATCTCCTATACTAATAGAGCCACATGCTCACCGGTTTGCCACATGATGTAGGCCTATGGACTGAACAAGAAACCACCAAAAATTTTAACCAGTCATCGTTCTCACAACACTGAGGACCAGTCATTCGAAATGACTTCTCCATGCATTTTATGCATTGGTAAAAGCACTATGATGAAAAGTGTGATATGTTTTCAGGTATCTCCTATACTAATAGAGCCACATGCTCACCGGTTTGCCACATGATGTAGGCCTATGGACTGAACAAGAAACCACCAAAAATTTTAACCAGTCATCGTTCTCACAACACTGAGGACCAGTCATTCGAAATGACTTCTCCATGCATTTTATGCATTGGTAAAAGCACTATGATGAAAAGTGTGATATGTTTTCAGGTATCTCCTATACTAATAGAGCCACATGCTCACCGGTTTGCCACATGATGTAGGCCTATGGACTGAACAAGAAACCACCAAAAATTTTAACCAGTCATCGTTCTCACAACACTGAGGACCAGTCATTCGAAATGACTTCTCCATGCATTTTATGCATTGGTAAAAGCACTATGATGAAAAGTGTGATATGTTTTCAGGTATCTCCTATACTAATAGAGCCACATGCTCACCGGTTTGCCACATGATGTAGGCCTATGGACTGAACAAGAAACCACCAAAAATTTTAACCAGTCATCGTTCTCACAACACTGAGGACCAGTCATTCGAAATGACTTCTCCATGCATTTTATGCATTGGTAAAAGCACTATGATGAAAAGTGTGATATGTTTTCAGGTATCTCCTATACTAATAGAGCCACATGCTCACCGGTTTGCCACATGATGTAGGCCTATGGACTGAACAAGAAACCACCAAAAATTTTAACCAGTCATCGTTCTCACAACACTGAGGACCAGTCATTCGAAATGACTTCTCCATGCATTTTATGCATTGGTAAAAGCACTATGATGAAAAGTGTGATATGTTTTCAGGTATCTCCTATACTAATAGAGCCACATGCTCACCGGTTTGCCACATGATGTAGGCCTATGGACTGAACAAGAAACCACCAAAAATTTTAACCAGTCATCGTTCTCACAACACTGAGGACCAGTCATTCGAAATGACTTCTCCATGCATTTTATGCATTGGTAAAAGCACTATGATGAAAAGTGTGATATGTTTTCAGGTATCTCCTATACTAATAGAGCCACATGCTCACCGGTTTGCCACATGATGTAGGCCTATGGACTGAACAAGAAACCACCAAAAATTTTAACCAGTCATCGTTCTCACAACACTGAGGACCAGTCATTCGAAATGACTTCTCCATGCATTTTATGCATTGGTAAAAGCACTATGATGAAAAGTGTGATATGTTTTCAGGTATCTCCTATACTAATAGAGCCACATGCTCACCGGTTTGCCACATGATGTAGGCCTATGGACTGAACAAGAAACCACCAAAAATTTTAACCAGTCATCGTTCTCACAACACTGAGGACCAGTCATTCGAAATGACTTCTCCATGCATTTTATGCATTGGTAAAAGCACTATGATGAAAAGTGTGATATGTTTTCAGGTATCTCCTATACTAATAGAGCCACATGCTCACCGGTTTGCCACATGATGTAGGCCTATGGACTGAACAAGAAACCACCAAAAATTTTAACCAGTCATCGTTCTCACAACACTGAGGACCAGTCATTCGAAATGACTTCTCCATGCATTTTATGCATTGGTAAAAGCACTATGATGAAAAGTGTGATATGTTTTCAGGTATCTCCTATACTAATAGAGCCACATGCTCACCGGTTTGCCACATGATGTAGGCCTATGGACTGAACAAGAAACCACCAAAAATTTTAACCAGTCATCGTTCTCACAACACTGAGGACCAGTCATTCGAAATGACTTCTCCATGCATTTTATGCATTGGTAAAAGCACTATGATGAAAAGTGTGATATGTTTTCAGGTATCTCCTATACTAATAGAGCCACATGCTCACCGGTTTGCCACATGATGTAGGCCTATGGACTGAACAAGAAACCACCAAAAATTTTAACCAGTCATCGTTCTCACAACACTGAGGACCAGTCATTCGAAATGACTTCTCCATGCATTTTATGCATTGGTAAAAGCACTATGATGAAAAGTGTGATATGTTTTCAGGTATCTCCTATACTAATAGAGCCACATGCTCACCGGTTTGCCACATGATGTAGGCCTATGGACTGAACAAGAAACCACCAAAAATTTTAACCAGTCATCGTTCTCACAACACTGAGGACCAGTCATTCGAAATGACTTCTCCATGCATTTTATGCATTGGTAAAAGCACTATGATGAAAAGTGTGATATGTTTTCAGGTATCTCCTATACTAATAGAGCCACATGCTCACCGGTTTGCCACATGATGTAGGCCTATGGACTGAACAAGAAACCACCAAAAATTTTAACCAGTCATCGTTCTCACAACACTGAGGACCAGTCATTCGAAATGACTTCTCCATGCATTTTATGCATTGGTAAAAGCACTATGATGAAAAGTGTGATATGTTTTCAGGTATCTCCTATACTAATAGAGCCACATGCTCACCGGTTTGCCACATGATGTAGGCCTATGGACTGAACAAGAAACCACCAAAAATTTTAACCAGTCATCGTTCTCACAACACTGAGGACCAGTCATTCGAAATGACTTCTCCATGCATTTTATGCATTGGTAAAAGCACTATGATGAAAAGTGTGATATGTTTTCAGGTATCTCCTATACTAATAGAGCCACATGCTCACCGGTTTGCCACATGATGTAGGCCTATGGACTGAACAAGAAACCACCAAAAATTTTAACCAGTCATCGTTCTCACAACACTGAGGACCAGTCATTCGAAATGACTTCTCCATGCATTTTATGCATTGGTAAAAGCACTATGATGAAAAGTGTGATATGTTTTCAGGTATCTCCTATACTAATAGAGCCACATGCTCACCGGTTTGCCACATGATGTAGGCCTATGGACTGAACAAGAAACCACCAAAAATTTTAACCAGTCATCGTTCTCACAACACTGAGGACCAGTCATTCGAAATGACTTCTCCATGCATTTTATGCATTGGTAAAAGCACTATGATGAAAAGTGTGATATGTTTTCAGGTATCTCCTATACTAATAGAGCCACATGCTCACCGGTTTGCCACATGATGTAGGCCTATGGACTGAACAAGAAACCACCAAAAATTTTAACCAGTCATCGTTCTCACAACACTGAGGACCAGTCATTCGAAATGACTTCTCCATGCATTTTATGCATTGGTAAAAGCACTATGATGAAAAGTGTGATATGTTTTCAGGTATCTCCTATACTAATAGAGCCACATGCTCACCGGTTTGCCACATGATGTAGGCCTATGGACTGAACAAGAAACCACCAAAAATTTTAACCAGTCATCGTTCTCACAACACTGAGGACCAGTCATTCGAAATGACTTCTCCATGCATTTTATGCATTGGTAAAAGCACTATGATGAAAAGTGTGATATGTTTTCAGGTATCTCCTATACTAATAGAGCCACATGCTCACCGGTTTGCCACATGATGTAGGCCTATGGACTGAACAAGAAACCACCAAAAATTTTAACCAGTCATCGTTCTCACAACACTGAGGACCAGTCATTCGAAATGACTTCTCCATGCATTTTATGCATTGGTAAAAGCACTATGATGAAAAGTGTGATATGTTTTCAGGTATCTCCTATACTAATAGAGCCACATGCTCACCGGTTTGCCACATGATGTAGGCCTATGGACTGAACAAGAAACCACCAAAAATTTTAACCAGTCATCGTTCTCACAACACTGAGGACCAGTCATTCGAAATGACTTCTCCATGCATTTTATGCATTGGTAAAAGCACTATGATGAAAAGTGTGATATGTTTTCAGGTATCTCCTATACTAATAGAGCCACATGCTCACCGGTTTGCCACATGATGTAGGCCTATGGACTGAACAAGAAACCACCAAAAATTTTAACCAGTCATCGTTCTCACAACACTGAGGACCAGTCATTCGAAATGACTTCTCCATGCATTTTATGCATTGGTAAAAGCACTATGATGAAAAGTGTGATATGTTTTCAGGTATCTCCTATACTAATAGAGCCACATGCTCACCGGTTTGCCACATGATGTAGGCCTATGGACTGAACAAGAAACCACCAAAAATTTTAACCAGTCATCGTTCTCACAACACTGAGGACCAGTCATTCGAAATGACTTCTCCATGCATTTTATGCATTGGTAAAAGCACTATGATGAAAAGTGTGATATGTTTTCAGGTATCTCCTATACTAATAGAGCCACATGCTCACCGGTTTGCCACATGATGTAGGCCTATGGACTGAACAAGAAACCACCAAAAATTTTAACCAGTCATCGTTCTCACAACACTGAGGACCAGTCATTCGAAATGACTTCTCCATGCATTTTATGCATTGGTAAAAGCACTATGATGAAAAGTGTGATATGTTTTCAGGTATCTCCTATACTAATAGAGCCACATGCTCACCGGTTTGCCACATGATGTAGGCCTATGGACTGAACAAGAAACCACCAAAAATTTTAACCAGTCATCGTTCTCACAACACTGAGGACCAGTCATTCGAAATGACTTCTCCATGCATTTTATGCATTGGTAAAAGCACTATGATGAAAAGTGTGATATGTTTTCAGGTATCTCCTATACTAATAGAGCCACATGCTCACCGGTTTGCCACATGATGTAGGCCTATGGACTGAACAAGAAACCACCAAAAATTTTAACCAGTCATCGTTCTCACAACACTGAGGACCAGTCATTCGAAATGACTTCTCCATGCATTTTATGCATTGGTAAAAGCACTATGATGAAAAGTGTGATATGTTTTCAGGTATCTCCTATACTAATAGAGCCACATGCTCACCGGTTTGCCACATGATGTAGGCCTATGGACTGAACAAGAAACCACCAAAAATTTTAACCAGTCATCGTTCTCACAACACTGAGGACCAGTCATTCGAAATGACTTCTCCATGCATTTTATGCATTGGTAAAAGCACTATGATGAAAAGTGTGATATGTTTTCAGGTATCTCCTATACTAATAGAGCCACATGCTCACCGGTTTGCCACATGATGTAGGCCTATGGACTGAACAAGAAACCACCAAAAATTTTAACCAGTCATCGTTCTCACAACACTGAGGACCAGTCATTCGAAATGACTTCTCCATGCATTTTATGCATTGGTAAAAGCACTATGATGAAAAGTGTGATATGTTTTCAGGTATCTCCTATACTAATAGAGCCACATGCTCACCGGTTTGCCACATGATGTAGGCCTATGGACTGAACAAGAAACCACCAAAAATTTTAACCAGTCATCGTTCTCACAACACTGAGGACCAGTCATTCGAAATGACTTCTCCATGCATTTTATGCATTGGTAAAAGCACTATGATGAAAAGTGTGATATGTTTTCAGGTATCTCCTATACTAATAGAGCCACATGCTCACCGGTTTGCCACATGATGTAGGCCTATGGACTGAACAAGAAACCACCAAAAATTTTAACCAGTCATCGTTCTCACAACACTGAGGACCAGTCATTCGAAATGACTTCTCCATGCATTTTATGCATTGGTAAAAGCACTATGATGAAAAGTGTGATATGTTTTCAGGTATCTCCTATACTAATAGAGCCACATGCTCACCGGTTTGCCACATGATGTAGGCCTATGGACTGAACAAGAAACCACCAAAAATTTTAACCAGTCATCGTTCTCACAACACTGAGGACCAGTCATTCGAAATGACTTCTCCATGCATTTTATGCATTGGTAAAAGCACTATGATGAAAAGTGTGATATGTTTTCAGGTATCTCCTATACTAATAGAGCCACATGCTCACCGGTTTGCCACATGATGTAGGCCTATGGACTGAACAAGAAACCACCAAAAATTTTAACCAGTCATCGTTCTCACAACACTGAGGACCAGTCATTCGAAATGACTTCTCCATGCATTTTATGCATTGGTAAAAGCACTATGATGAAAAGTGTGATATGTTTTCAGGTATCTCCTATACTAATAGAGCCACATGCTCACCGGTTTGCCACATGATGTAGGCCTATGGACTGAACAAGAAACCACCAAAAATTTTAACCAGTCATCGTTCTCACAACACTGAGGACCAGTCATTCGAAATGACTTCTCCATGCATTTTATGCATTGGTAAAAGCACTATGATGAAAAGTGTGATATGTTTTCAGGTATCTCCTATACTAATAGAGCCACATGCTCACCGGTTTGCCACATGATGTAGGCCTATGGACTGAACAAGAAACCACCAAAAATTTTAACCAGTCATCGTTCTCACAACACTGAGGACCAGTCATTCGAAATGACTTCTCCATGCATTTTATGCATTGGTAAAAGCACTATGATGAAAAGTGTGATATGTTTTCAGGTATCTCCTATACTAATAGAGCCACATGCTCACCGGTTTGCCACATGATGTAGGCCTATGGACTGAACAAGAAACCACCAAAAATTTTAACCAGTCATCGTTCTCACAACACTGAGGACCAGTCATTCGAAATGACTTCTCCATGCATTTTATGCATTGGTAAAAGCACTATGATGAAAAGTGTGATATGTTTTCAGGTATCTCCTATACTAATAGAGCCACATGCTCACCGGTTTGCCACATGATGTAGGCCTATGGACTGAACAAGAAACCACCAAAAATTTTAACCAGTCATCGTTCTCACAACACTGAGGACCAGTCATTCGAAATGACTTCTCCATGCATTTTATGCATTGGTAAAAGCACTATGATGAAAAGTGTGATATGTTTTCAGGTATCTCCTATACTAATAGAGCCACATGCTCACCGGTTTGCCACATGATGTAGGCCTATGGACTGAACAAGAAACCACCAAAAATTTTAACCAGTCATCGTTCTCACAACACTGAGGACCAGTCATTCGAAATGACTTCTCCATGCATTTTATGCATTGGTAAAAGCACTATGATGAAAAGTGTGATATGTTTTCAGGTATCTCCTATACTAATAGAGCCACATGCTCACCGGTTTGCCACATGATGTAGGCCTATGGACTGAACAAGAAACCACCAAAAATTTTAACCAGTCATCGTTCTCACAACACTGAGGACCAGTCATTCGAAATGACTTCTCCATGCATTTTATGCATTGGTAAAAGCACTATGATGAAAAGTGTGATATGTTTTCAGGTATCTCCTATACTAATAGAGCCACATGCTCACCGGTTTGCCACATGATGTAGGCCTATGGACTGAACAAGAAACCACCAAAAATTTTAACCAGTCATCGTTCTCACAACACTGAGGACCAGTCATTCGAAATGACTTCTCCATGCATTTTATGCATTGGTAAAAGCACTATGATGAAAAGTGTGATATGTTTTCAGGTATCTCCTATACTAATAGAGCCACATGCTCACCGGTTTGCCACATGATGTAGGCCTATGGACTGAACAAGAAACCACCAAAAATTTTAACCAGTCATCGTTCTCACAACACTGAGGACCAGTCATTCGAAATGACTTCTCCATGCATTTTATGCATTGGTAAAAGCACTATGATGAAAAGTGTGATATGTTTTCAGGTATCTCCTATACTAATAGAGCCACATGCTCACCGGTTTGCCACATGATGTAGGCCTATGGACTGAACAAGAAACCACCAAAAATTTTAACCAGTCATCGTTCTCACAACACTGAGGACCAGTCATTCGAAATGACTTCTCCATGCATTTTATGCATTGGTAAAAGCACTATGATGAAAAGTGTGATATGTTTTCAGGTATCTCCTATACTAATAGAGCCACATGCTCACCGGTTTGCCACATGATGTAGGCCTATGGACTGAACAAGAAACCACCAAAAATTTTAACCAGTCATCGTTCTCACAACACTGAGGACCAGTCATTCGAAATGACTTCTCCATGCATTTTATGCATTGGTAAAAGCACTATGATGAAAAGTGTGATATGTTTTCAGGTATCTCCTATACTAATAGAGCCACATGCTCACCGGTTTGCCACATGATGTAGGCCTATGGACTGAACAAGAAACCACCAAAAATTTTAACCAGTCATCGTTCTCACAACACTGAGGACCAGTCATTCGAAATGACTTCTCCATGCATTTTATGCATTGGTAAAAGCACTATGATGAAAAGTGTGATATGTTTTCAGGTATCTCCTATACTAATAGAGCCACATGCTCACCGGTTTGCCACATGATGTAGGCCTATGGACTGAACAAGAAACCACCAAAAATTTTAACCAGTCATCGTTCTCACAACACTGAGGACCAGTCATTCGAAATGACTTCTCCATGCATTTTATGCATTGGTAAAAGCACTATGATGAAAAGTGTGATATGTTTTCAGGTATCTCCTATACTAATAGAGCCACATGCTCACCGGTTTGCCACATGATGTAGGCCTATGGACTGAACAAGAAACCACCAAAAATTTTAACCAGTCATCGTTCTCACAACACTGAGGACCAGTCATTCGAAATGACTTCTCCATGCATTTTATGCATTGGTAAAAGCACTATGATGAAAAGTGTGATATGTTTTCAGGTATCTCCTATACTAATAGAGCCACATGCTCACCGGTTTGCCACATGATGTAGGCCTATGGACTGAACAAGAAACCACCAAAAATTTTAACCAGTCATCGTTCTCACAACACTGAGGACCAGTCATTCGAAATGACTTCTCCATGCATTTTATGCATTGGTAAAAGCACTATGATGAAAAGTGTGATATGTTTTCAGGTATCTCCTATACTAATAGAGCCACATGCTCACCGGTTTGCCACATGATGTAGGCCTATGGACTGAACAAGAAACCACCAAAAATTTTAACCAGTCATCGTTCTCACAACACTGAGGACCAGTCATTCGAAATGACTTCTCCATGCATTTTATGCATTGGTAAAAGCACTATGATGAAAAGTGTGATATGTTTTCAGGTATCTCCTATACTAATAGAGCCACATGCTCACCGGTTTGCCACATGATGTAGGCCTATGGACTGAACAAGAAACCACCAAAAATTTTAACCAGTCATCGTTCTCACAACACTGAGGACCAGTCATTCGAAATGACTTCTCCATGCATTTTATGCATTGGTAAAAGCACTATGATGAAAAGTGTGATATGTTTTCAGGTATCTCCTATACTAATAGAGCCACATGCTCACCGGTTTGCCACATGATGTAGGCCTATGGACTGAACAAGAAACCACCAAAAATTTTAACCAGTCATCGTTCTCACAACACTGAGGACCAGTCATTCGAAATGACTTCTCCATGCATTTTATGCATTGGTAAAAGCACTATGATGAAAAGTGTGATATGTTTTCAGGTATCTCCTATACTAATAGAGCCACATGCTCACCGGTTTGCCACATGATGTAGGCCTATGGACTGAACAAGAAACCACCAAAAATTTTAACCAGTCATCGTTCTCACAACACTGAGGACCAGTCATTCGAAATGACTTCTCCATGCATTTTATGCATTGGTAAAAGCACTATGGGTATCTCCTATACTAATAGAGCCACATGCCTCACCGGTTTTGCCACATGATGTAGGCCTATGGAACTGAACAAGAAACCACCAAAAATTTTAACCAGTCATCGTTCTCACAACACTGAGGACCAGTCATTCGAAATGACTTCTCCATGCATTTTATGCATTGGTAAAAGCACTATGATGAAAAAGTGTGATATGTTTTTCAGGTATCTCCTATACTAATAGAGCCACATGCTCACCGGTTTGGCCACATGATGTAGGCCTATGGACTGAACAAGAAACCACCAAAAATTTTTAACCAGTCATCGTTCTCACAACACTGAGGACCAGTCATTCGAAATGACTTCTCCATGCATTTTATGCATTGGTAAAAGCACTATGATGAAAAGTGTGATATGTTTTCAGGTATCTCCTACACTAATAGAGCCACATGCTCACCGGTTTGCCACATGATGTAGGCCTATGGACTGAACAAGAAACCACGAAAAATTTTAACCAGTCATCGTTCTCACAACACTGAGGACCAGTCATTCGAAATGACTTCTCCATGCATTTTATGCATTGGTAAAAGCACTATGATGAAAAGTGTGATATGTTTTCAGGTATCTCCTACACTACTAGAGCCACATGCTCACCGGTTTGCCACATGACGTAGGCCTATGGACCTGAACAAGAAACCACCAAAAATTTTAACCAGTCATCGTTCTCACAACACTGAGGGACCAGTCATTCGAAATGACTTCTCCATGCATTTTATGCATTGGTAAAAAGCACTATGATGAAAAGTGTGATATGTTTTCAGGTATCTCCTATACTAATAGAGCCACATGCTCACCGGTTTGCCACATGATGTAGGCCTATGGACTGAACAAGAAACCAACCAAAAATTTTAACCAGTCATCGTTCTCACAACACTGAGGACCAGTCATTCGAAATGACTTCTCCATGCATTTTATGCATTGGTAAAAGCACTATGATGAAAAGTGTGATATGTTTTCAGGTATCTCCTATACTAATAGAGCCACATGCTCACCGGTTTGCCACATGATGTAGGGCCTATGGACTGAACAAGAAACCACCAAAAATTTTAACCAGTCATCGTTCTCACAACACTGAGGACCAGTCATTCGAAATGACTTCTCCATGCATTTTATGCATTGGTAAAAGCACTATGATGAAAAGTGTGATATGTTTTCAGGTATCTCCTATACTAATAGAGCCACATGCTCACCGGTTTTGCCACATGATGTAGGCCTATGGACTGAACAAGAAACCACCAAAAATTTTAACCAGTCATCGTTCTCACAACACTGAGGACCAGTCATTCGAAATGACTTCTCCATGCATTTTATGCATTGGTAAAAGCACTATGATGAAAAAGTGTGATATGTTTTCAGGTATCTCCCTATACTAATAGAGCCACATGCTCACCGGTTTGGCCACATGATGTAGGCCTATGGACCTGAACAAGAAACTACCAAAAATTTTAACCAGTCATCGTTCTCACAACACTGAGGACCAGTCATTCGAAATGACTTCTCCATGCATTTTATGCATTGGTAAAAGCACTATGATGAAAAGTGTGATATGTTTTCAGGTATCTCCTATACTAATAGAGCCACATGCTCACCGGTTTGCCACATGATGTAGGCCTATGGACTGAACAAAAAACCACCAAAAATTTTAACCAGTCATCGTTCTCACAACACTGAGGACCAGTCATTCGAAATGACTTCTCCATGCATTTTATGCATTGGTAAAAGCACTATGATGAAAAGTGTGATATGTTTTCAGGTATCTCCCTATACTAATAGAGCCACATGCTCACCGGTTTGCCACATGATGTAGGCCTATGGACTGAACAAGAAACCACCAAAAAATTTTAACCAGTCATCGTTCTCACAACACTGAGGGACCAGTCATTCGAAATGACTTCTCCATGCATTTTATGCATTGGTAAAAGCACTATGATGAAAAGTCTGATATGTTTTCAGGTATCTCCTACACTAATAGAGCCACATGCTCACCGGTTTTGCCACATGATGTAGGCCTATGGACTGAACAAGAAAACCACCAAAAATTTTAACCAGTCATCGTTCTCACAACACTGAGGACCAGTCATTCGAAATGACTTCTCCATGCATTTTATGCATTGGTAAAAGCACTATGATGAAAAGTGTGATATGTTTTCAGGTATCTCCTATACTAATAGAGCCACATGCTCACCGGTTTGCCACATGATGTAGGCCTATGGAACTGAACAAGAAACCACCAAAAATTTTAACCAGTCATCGTTCTCACAACACTGAGGACCAGTCATTCGAAATGACTTCTCCATGCATTTTATGCATTGGTAAAAGCACTATGATGAAAGAAGTGTGTGATATGTTTTCAGGTATCTCCTATACTAATAGAGCCACATGCTCACCGGTTTGCCACATGATGTAGGCCTATGGACTGAACAAGAAACCACCAAAAATTTTAACCAGTCATCGTTCTCACAACACTGAGGACCAGTCATTCGAAATGACTTCTCCATGCATTTTATGCATTGGTAAAAGCACTATGATGAAAAGTGTGATATGTTTTTCAGGTATCTCCTACACTAATAGAGCCACATGCTCACCGGTTTGCCACATGATGTAGGCCTATGGACTGAAACAAGAAACCACCAAAAATTTTAACCAGTCATCGTTCTCACAACACTGAGGACCAGTCATTCGAAATGACTTCTCCATGCATTTTATGCATTGGTAAAAGCACTATGATGAAAAGTGTGATATGTTTTCAGGTATCTCCTATACTAATAGAGCCACATGCTCACCGGTTTGCCACATGATGTAGGCCTATGGACTGAACAAGAAACCACCAAAAATTTTAACCAGTCATCGTTCTCACAACACTGAGGACCAGTCATTCGAAATGGACTTCTCCATGCATTTTATGCATTGGTAAAAGCCACTATGATGAAAAGTGTGATATGTTTTTCAGGTATCTCCTACACTAATAGAGCCACATGCTCACCGGTTTGCCACATGACGTAGGCCTATGGACTGAACAAGAAACCACCAAAAATTTTAACCAGTCATCGTTCTCACAACACTGAGGACCAGTCATTCGAAATGACTTCTCCATGCATTTTATGCATTGGTAAAAGCACTATGATGAAAAGTGTGATATGTTTTCAGGTATCTCCTATACTAATAGAGCCACATGCTCACCGGTTTGCCACATGATGTAGGCCTATGGACTGAAACAAGAAACCACCAAAAATTTTAACCAGTCATCGTTCTCACAACACTGAGGACCAGTCATTCGAAATGACTTCTCCATGCATTTTATGCATTGGTAAAAGCACTATGATGAAAAGTGTGATATGTTTTTCAGGTATCTCCCTATACTAATAGAGCCACATGCTCACCGGTTTGCCACATGATGTAGGCCTATGGACTGAACAAGAAACCACCAAAAATTTTAACCAGTCATCGTTCTCACAACACTGAGGACCAGTCATTCGAAATGACTTCTCCATGCATTTTATGCATTGGTAAAAGCACTATGATGAAAAGTGTGATATGTTTTCAGGTATCTCCTATACTAATAGAGCCACATGCTCACCGGTTTTGCCACATGATGTAGGCCTATGGACTGAACAAGAAACCACCAAAAATTTTAACCAGTCATCGTTCTCACAACACTGAGGACCAGTCATTCGAAATGACTTCTCCATGCATTTTATGCATTGGTAAAAGCACTATGATGAAAAGTGTGATATGTTTTCAGGTATCTCCTATACTAATAGAGCCACATGCTCACCGGTTTGCCACATGATGTAGGCCTATGGACTGAACAAGAAACTACCAAAAATTTTAACCAGTCATCGTTCTCACAACACTGAGGGACCAGTCATTCGAAATGACTTCTCCATGCATTTTATGCATTGGTAAAAGCACTATGATGAAAAGTGTGATATGTTTTCAGGTATCTCCTATACTAATAGAGCCACATGCTCACCGGTTTGCCACATGATGTAGGCCTATGGAACTGAACAAGAAACCACCAAAAATTTTAACCAGTCATCGTTCTCACAACACTGAGGACCAGTCATTCGAAATGACTTCTCCATGCATTTTATGCATTGGTAAAAGCACTATGATGAAAAGTGTGATATGTTTTCAGGTATCTCCTATACTAATAGAGCCACATGCTCACCACCGGTTTGCCACATGATGTAGGCCTATGGACTGAACAAGAAACCACCAAAAATTTTAACCAGTCATCGTTCTCACAACACTGAGGACCAGTCATTCGAAATGACTTCTCCATGCATTTTATGCATTGGTAAAAGCACTATGATGAAAAGTGTGATATGTTTTCAGGTATCTCCTACACTAATAGAGCCACATGCTCACCGGTTTGCCACATGATGTAGGCCTATGGACTGAACAAGAAACCACCAAAAATTTTAACCAGTCATCGTTCTCACAACACTGAGGACCAGTCATTCGAAATGACTTCTCCATGCATTTTATGCATTGGTAAAAGCACTATGATGAAAAGTGTGATATGTTTTCAGGTATCTCCTATACTAATAGAGCCACATGCTCACCGGTTTGCCACATGATGTAGGCTTATGGACTGAACAAGAAACCACCAAAAATTTTAACCAGTCATCGTAATCACAACACTGAGGACCAGTCATTTGAAATGACTTCTCCATGCATTTTATGCATTGGTAAAAGCACTATGATGAAAAGTGTGATATGTTTTCAGGTATCTCCTATACTAATAGAGCCACATGCTCACCGGTTTGCCACATGATGTAGGCCTATGGACTGAACAAGAAACCACCAAAAATTTTAACCAGTCATCGTTCTCACAACACTGAGGACCAGTCATTCGAAATGACTTCTCCATGCATTTTATGCATTGGTAAAAGCACTATGATGAAAAGTGTGATATGTTTTCAGGTATCTCCTATACTAATAGAGCCACATGCTCACCGGTTTGCCACATGATGTAGGCCTATGGACTGAACAAGAAACCACCAAAAATTTTAACCAGTCATCGTTCTCACAACACTGAGGACCAGTCATTCGAAATGACTTCTCCATGCATTTTATGCATTGGTAAAAGCACTATGATGAAAAGTGTGATATGTTTTCAGGTATCTCCTATACTAATAGAGCCACATGCTCACCGGTTTGCCACATGATGTAGGCCTATGGACTGAACAAGAAACCACCAAAAATTTTAACCAGTCATCGTTCTCACAACACTGAGGACCAGTCATTCGAAATGACTTCTCCATGCATTTTATGCATTGGTAAAAGCACTATGATGAAAAGTGTGATATGTTTTCAGGTATCTCCTATACTAATAGAGCCACATGCTCACCGGTTTGCCACATGATGTAGGCCTATGGACTGAACAAGAAACCACCAAAAATTTTAACCAGTCATCGTTCTCACAACACTGAGGACCAGTCATTCGAAATGACTTCTCCATGCATTTTATGCATTGGTAAAAGCACTATGATGAAAAGTGTGATATGTTTTCAGGTATCTCCTATACTAATAGAGCCACATGCTCACCAGTTTGCCACATGATGTAGGCCTATGGACTGAACAAGAAACCACCAAAAATTTTAACCAGTCATCGTTCTCACAACACTGAGGACCAGTCATTCGAAATGACTTCTCTATGCATTTTATGCATTGGTAAAAGCACAATGATGAAAAGTGTGATATGTTTTCAGGTATCTCCTATACTAATAGAGCCACATGCTCACCGGTTTGCCACATGATGTAGGCCTATGGACTGAACAAGAAACCACCAAAAATTTTAACCAGTCATCGTTCTCACAACACTGAGGACCAGTCATTCGAAATGACTTCTCCATGCATTTTATGCATTGGTAAAAGCACTATGATGAAAAGTGTGATATGTTTTCAGGTATCTCCTATACTAATAGAGCCACATGCTCACCGGTTTGCCACATGATGTAGGCCTATGGACTGAACAAGAAACCACCAAAAATTTTAACCAGTCATCGTTCTCACAACACTGAGGAGCAGTCATTCGAAATGACTTCTCCATGCATTTTATGCATTGGTAAAAGCACTATGATGAAAAGTGTGATATGTTTTCAGGTATCTCCTATACTAATAGAGCCACATGCTCACCGGTTTGCCACATGATGTAGGCCTATGGACTGAACAAGAAACCACCAAAAATTTTAACCAGTCATCGTTCTCACAACACTGAGGACCAGTCATTCGAAATGACTTCACCATGCATTTTATGCATTGGTAAAAGCACTATGATGAAAAGTGTGATATGTTTTCAGGTATCTCCTATACTAATAGAGCCACATGCTCACCGGTTTGCCACATGATGTAGGCCTATGGACTGAACAAGAAACCACCAAAAATTTTAACCAGTCATCGTTCTCACAACACTGAGGACCAGTCATTCGAAATGACTTCTCCATGCATTTTATGCATTGGTAAAAGCACTATGATGAAAAGTGTGATATGTTTTCAGGTATCTCCTATACTAATAGAGCCACATGCTCACCGGTTTGCCACATGATGTAGGCCTATGGACTGAACAAGAAACCACCAAAAATTTTAACCAGTCATCGTTCTCACAACACTGAGGACCAGTCATTCGAAATGACTTCTCCATGCATTTTATGCATTGGTAAAAGCACTATGATGAAAAGTGTGATATGTTTTCAGGTATCTCCTATACTAATAGAGCCACATGCTCACCGGTTTGCCACATGATGTAGGCCTATGGACTGAACAAGAAACCACCAAAAATTTTAACCAGTCATCGTTCTCACAACACTGAGGACCAGTCATTCGAAATGACTTCTCCATGCATTTTATGCATTGGTAAAAGCACTATGATGAAAAGTGTGATATGTTTTCAGGTATCTCCTATACTAATAGAGCCACATGCTCACCGGTTTGCCACATGATGTAGGCCTATGGACTGAACAAGAAACTACCAAAAATTTTAACCAGTCATCGTTCTAACAACACTGAGGACCAGTCATTCGAAATGACTTCTCCATGCATTTTATGCATTGGTAAAAGCACTATGATGAAAAGTGTGATATGTTTTCAGGTATCTCCTATACTAATAGAGCCACATGCTCACCGGTTTGCCACATGATGTAGGCCTATGGACTGAACAAGAAACCACCAAAAATTTTAACCAGTCATCGTTCTCACAACACTGAGGACCAGTCATTCGAAATGACTTCTCCATGCATTTTATGCATTGGTAAAAGCACTATGATGAAAAGTGTGATATGTTTTCAGGTATCTCCTATACTAATAGAGCCACATGCTCACCGGTTTGCCACATGATGTAGGCCTATGGACTGAACAAGAAACCACCAAAAATTTTAACCAGTCATCGTTCTCACAACACTGAGGACCAGTCATTCGAAATGACTTCTCCATGCATTTTATGCATTGGTAAAAGCACTATGATGAAAAGTGTGATATGTTTTCAGGTATCTCCTACACTAATAGAGCCACATGCTCACCGGTTTGCCACATGATGTAGGCCTATGGACTGAACAAGAAACCACCAAAAATTTTAACCAGTCATCGTTCTCACAACACTGAGGACCAGTCATTCGAAATGACTTCTCCATGCATTTTATGCATTGGTAAAAGCACTATGATGAAAAGTGTGATATGTTTTCAGGTATCTCCTATACTAATAGAGCCACATGCTCACCGGTTTGCCACATGATGTAGGCTTATGGACTGAACAAGAAACCACCAAAAATTTTAACCAGTCATCGTTCTCACAACACTGAGGACCAGTCATTTGATATGACTTCTCCATGCATTTTATGCATTGGTAAAAGCACTATGATGAAAAGTGTGATATGTTTTCAGGTATCTCCTATACTAATAGAGCCACATGCTCACCGGTTTGCCACATGATGTAGGCCTATGGACTGAACAAGAAACCACCAAAAATTTTAACCAGTCATCGTTCTCACAACACTGAGGACCAGTCATTCGAAATGACTTCTCCATGCATTTTATGCATTGGTAAAAGCACTATGATGAAAAGTGTGATATGTTTTCAGGTATCTCCTATACTAATAGAGCCACATGCTCACCGGTTTGCCACATGATGTAGGCCTATGGACTGAACAAGAAACCACCAAAAATTTTAACCAGTCATCGTTCTCACAACACTGAGGACCAGTCATTCGAAATGACTTCTCCATGCATTTTATGCATTGGTAAAAGCACTATGATGAAAAGTGTGATATGTTTTCAGGTATCTCCTATACTAATAGAGCCACATGCTCACCGGTTTGCCACATGATGTAGGCCTATGGACTGAACAAGAAACCACCAAAAATTTTAACCAGTCATCGTTCTCACAACACTGAGGACCAGTCATTCGAAATGACTTCTCCATGCATTTTATGCATTGGTAAAAGCACTATGATGAAAAGTGTGATATGTTTTCAGGTATCTCCTATACTAATAGAGCCACATGCTCACCGGTTTGCCACATGATGTAGGCCTATGGACTGAACAAGAAACCACCAAAAATTTTAACCAGTCATCGTTCTCACAACACTGAGGACCAGTCATTCGAAATGACTTCTCCATGCATTTTATGCATTGGTAAACGCACTATGATGAAAAGTGTGATATGTTTTCAGGTATCTCCTATACTAATAGAGCTACATGCTCACCGGTTTGCCACATGATGTAGGCCTATGGACTGAACAAGAAACCACCAAAAATTTTAACCAGTCATCGTTCTCACAACACTGAGGACCAGTCATTCGAAATGACTTCTCCGTGCATTTTATGCATTGGTAAAAGCACTATGATGAAAAGTGTGATATGTTTTCAGGTATCTCCTATACTAATAGAGCCACATGCTCACCGGTTTGCCACATGATGTAGGCCTATGGACTGAACAAGAAACCACCAAAAATTTTAACCAGTCATCGTTCTCACAACACTGAGGAGCAGTCATTCGAAATGACTTCTCCATGCATTTTATGCATTGGTAAAAGCACTATGATGAAAAGTGTGATATGTTTTCAGGTATCTCCTATACTAATAGAGCCACATGCTCACCGGTTTGCCACATGATGTAGGCCTATGGACTGAACAAGAAACCACCAAAAATTTTAACCAGTCATCGTTCTCACAACACTGAGGACCAGTCATTCGAAATGACTTCTCCATGCATTTTATGCATTGGTAAAAGCACTATGATGAAAAGTGTGATATGTTTTCAGGTATCTCCTATACTAATAGAGCCACATGCTCACCGGTTTGCCACATGATGTAGGCCTATGGACTGAACAAGAAACCACCAAAAATTTTAACCAGTCATCGTTCTCACAACACTGAGGACCAGTCATTCGAAATGACTTCTCCATGCATTTTATGCATTGGTAAAAGCACTATGATGAAAAGTGTGATATGTTTTCAGGTATCTCCTATACTAATAGAGCCACATGCTCACCGATTTGCCACATGATGTAGGCCTATGGACTGAACAAGAAACCACCAAAAATATTAACTTGTCATCGTTCTCACAACACTGAGGACCAGTCATTCGAAATGACTTCTCCATGCATTTTATGCATTGGTAAAAGCACTATGATGAAAAGTGTGATATGTTTTCAGGTATCTCCTATACTAATAGAGCCACATGCTCACCGGTTTGCCACATGATGTAGGCCTATGGACTGAACAAGAAACCACCAAAAATTTTAACCAGTCATCGTTCTCACAACACTGAGGACCAGTCATTCGAAATGACTTCTCCATGCATTTTATGCATTGGTAAAATCACTATGATGAAAAGTGTGATATGTTTTCAGGTATCTCCTATACTAATAGAGCCACATGCTCACCGGTTTGCCACATGATGTAGGCCTATGGACTGAACAAGAAACCACCAAAAATTTTAACCAGTCATCGTTCTCACAACACTGAGGACCAGTCATTCGAAATGACTTCTCCATGCATTTTATGCATTGGTAAAAGCACTATGATGAAAAGTGTGATATGTTTTCAGGTATCTCCTATACTAATAGAGCCACATGCTCACCGGTTTGCCACATGATGTAGGCCTATGGACTGAACAAGAAACCACCAAAAATTTTAACCAGTCATTGTTCTCACAACACTGAGGACCAGTCATTCGAAATGACTTCTCCATGCATTTTATGCATTGGTAAAAGCACTATGATGTGATATGTTTTCAGGTATCTCCTATACTAATAGAGCCACATGCTCACCGGTTTGCCACATGATGTAGGCCTATGGACTGAACAAGAAACCACCAAAAATTTTAACCAGTCATCGTTCTCACAACACTGAGGACCAGTCATTCGAAATGACTTCTCCATGCATTTTATGCATTGGTAAAAGCACTATGATGAAAAGTGTGATATGTTTTCAGGTATCTCCTATACTAATAGAGCCACATGCTCACCGGTTTGCCACATGATGTAGGCCTATGGACTGAACAAGAAACCACCAAAAATTTTAACCAGTCATCGTTCTCACAACACTGAGGACCAGTCATTCGAAATGACTTCTCCATGCATTTTATGCATTGGTAAAAGCACTATGATGAAAAGTGTGATATGTTTTCAGGTATCTCCTATACTAATAGAGCCACATGCTCACCGGTTTGCCACATGATGTAGGCCTATGGACTGAACAAGAAACCACCAAAAATTTTAACCAGTCATCGTTCTCACAACACTGAGGACCAGTCATTCGAAATGACTTCTCCATGCATTTTATGCATTGGTAAAAGCACTATGATGAAAAGTGTGATATGTTTTCAGGTATCTCCTATACTAATAGAGCCACATGCTCACCGGTTTGCCACATGATGTAGGCCTATGGACTGAACAAGAAACCACCAAAAATTTTAACCAGTCATCGTTCTCACAACACTGAGGACCAGTCATTCGAAATGACTTCTCCATGCATTTTATGCATTGGTAAAAGCACTATGATGAAAAGTGTGATATGTTTTCAGGTATCTCCTATACTAATAGAGCCACATGCTCACCGGTTTGCCACATGATGTAGGCCTATGGACTGAACAAGAAACCACCAAAAATTTTAACCAGTCATCGTTCTCACAACACTGAGGACCAGTCATTCGAAATGACTTCTCCATGCATTTTATGCATTGGTAAAAGCACTATGATGAAAAGTGTGATATGTTTTCAGGTATCTCCTATACTAATAGAGCCACATGCTCACCGGTTTGCCACATGATGTAGGCCTATGGACTGAACAAGAAACCACCAAAAATTTTAACCAGTCATCGTTCTCACAACACTGAGGACCAGTCATTCGAAATTACTTCTCCATGCATTTTATGCATTGGTAAAAGCACTATGATGAAAAGTGTGATATGTTTTCAGGTATCTCCTATACTAATAGAGCCACATGCTCACCGGTTTGCCACATGATGTAGGCTTATGGACTGAACAAGAAACCACCAAAAATTTTAACCAGTCATCGTTCTCACAACACTGAGGACCAGTCATTTGAAATGACTTCTCCATGCATTTTATGCATTGGTAAAAGCACTATGATGAAAAGTGTGATATGTTTTCAGGTATCTCCTATACTAATAGAGCCACATGCTCACCGGTTTGCCACATGATGTAGGCCTATGGACTGAACAAGAAACCACCAAAAATTTTAACCAGTCATCGTTCTCACAACACTGAGGACCAGTCATTCGAAATGACTTCTCCATGCATTTTATGCATTGGTAAAAGCACTATGATGAAAAGTGTGATATGTTTTCAGGTATCTCCTATACTAATAGAGCCACATGCTCACCGGTTTGCCACATGATGTAGGCCTATGGACTGAACAAGAAACCACCAAAAATTTTAACCAGTCATCGTTCTCACAACACTGAGGACCAGTCATTCGAAATGACTTCTCCATGCATTTTATGCATTGGTAAAAGCACTATGATGAAAAGTGTGATATGTTTTCAGGTATCTCCTATACTAATAGAGCCACATGCTCACCGGTTTGCCACATGATGTAGGCCTATGGACTGAACAAGAAACCACCAAAAATTTTAACCAGTCATCGTTCTCACAACACTGAGGACCAGTCATTCGAAATGACTTCTCCATGCATTTTATGCATTGGTAAAAGCACTATGATGAAAAGTGTGATATGTTTTCAGGTATCTCCTACACTAATAGAGCCACATGCTCACCGGTTTGCCACATGACGTAGGCCTATGGACTGAACAAGAAACCACCAAAAATTTTAACCAGTCATCGTTCTCACAACACTGAGGACCAGTCATTCGAAATGACTTCTCCATGCATTTTATGCATTGGTAAACGCACTATGATGAAAAGTGTGATATGTTTTCAGGTATCTCCTATACTAATAGAGCTACATGCTCACCGGTTTGCCACATGATGTAGGCCTATGGACTGAACAAGAAACCACCAAAAATTTTAACCAGTCATCGTTCTCACAACACTGAGGACCAGTCATTCGAAATGACTTCTCCGTGCATTTTATGCATTGGTAAAAGCACTATGATGAAAAGTGTGATATGTTTTCAGGTATCTCCTATACTAATAGAGCCACATGCTCACCGGTTTGCCACATGATGTAGGCCTATGGACTGAACAAGAAACCACCAAAAATTTTAACCAGTCATCGTTCTCACAACACTGAGGACCAGTCATTCGAAATGACTTCTCCATGCATTTTATGCATTGGTAAAAGCACTATGATGAAAAGTGTGATATGTTTTCAGGTATCTCCTATACTAATAGAGCCACATGCTCACCGGTTTGCCACATGATGTAGGCCTATGGACTGAACAAGAAACCACCAAAAATTTTAACCAGTCATCGTTCTCACAACACTGAGGACCAGTCATTCGAAATGACTTCTCCATGCATTTTATGCATTGGTAAAAGCACTATGATGAAAAGTGTGATATGTTTTCAGGTATCTCCTATACTAATAGAGCCACATGCTCACCGGTTTGCCACATGATGTAGGCCTATGGACTGAACAAGAAACCACCAAAAATTTTAACCAGTCATCGTTCTCACAACACTGAGGACCAGTCATTCGAAATGACTTCTCCATGCATTTTATGCATTGGTAAAAGCACTATGATGAAAAGTGTGATATGTTTTCAGGTATCTCCTATACTAATAGAGCCACATGCTCACCGACTTGCCACATGATGTAGGCCTATGGACTGAACAAGAAACCACCAAAAATATTAACTTGTCATCGTTCTCACAACACTGAGGACCAGTCATTCGAAATGACTTCTCCATGCATTTTATGCATTGGTAAAAGCACTATGATGAAAAGTGTGATATGTTTTCAGGTATCTCCTATACTAATAGAGCCACATGCTCACCGGTTTGCCACATGATGTAGGCCTATGGACTGAACAAGAAACCACCAAAAATTTTAACCAGTCATCGTTCTCACAACACTGAGGACCAGTCATTCGAAATGACTTCTCCATGCATTTTATGCATTGGTAAAATCACTATGATGAAAAGTGTGATATGTTTTCAGGTATCTCCTATACTAATAGAGCCACATGCTCACCGGTTTGCCACATGATGTAGGCCTATGGACTGAACAAGAAACCACCAAAAATTTTAACCAGTCATCATTCTCACAACACTGAGGACCAGTCATTCGAAATGACTTCTCCATGCATTTTATGCATTGGTAAAAGCACTATGATGAAAAGTGTGATATGTTTTCAGGTATCTCCTATACTAATAGAGCCACATGCTCACCGGTTTGCCACATGATGTAGGCCTATGGACTGAACAAGAAACCACCAAAAATTTTAACCAGTCATTGTTCTCACAACACTGAGGACCAGTCATTCGAAATGACTTCTCCATGCATTTTATGCATTGGTAAAAGCACTATGATGTGATTTGTTTTCAGGTATCTCCTATACTAATAGAGCCACATGCTCACCGGTTTGCCACATGATGTAGGCCTATGGACTGAACAAGAAACCACCAAAAATTTTAACCAGTCATCGTTCTCACAACACTGAGGACCAGTCATTCGAAATGACTTCTCCATGCATTTTATGCATTGGTAAAAGCACTATGATGAAAAGTGTGATATGTTTTCAGGTATCTCCTATACTAATAGAGCCACATGCTCACCGGTTTGCCACATGATGTAGGCCTATGGACTGAACAAGAAACCACCAAAAATTTTAACCAGTCATCGTTCTCACAACACTGAGGACCAGTCATTCGAAATGACTTCTCCATGCATTTTATGCATTGGTAAAAGCACTATGATGAAAAGTGTGATATGTTTTCAGGTATCTCCTATACTAATAGAGCCACATGCTCACCGGTTTGCCACATGATGTAGGCCTATGGACTGAACAAGAAACCACCAAAAATTTTAACCAGTCATCGTTCTCACAACACTGAGGACCAGTCATTCGAAATGACTTCTCCATGCATTTTATGCATTGGTAAAAGCACTATGATGAAAAGTGTGATATGTTTTCAGGTATCTCCTATACTAATAGAGCCACATGCTCACCGGTTTGCCACATGATGTAGGCCTATGGACTGAACAAGAAACCACCAAAAATTTTAACCAGTCATCGTTCTCACAACACTGAGGACCAGTCATTCGAAATGACTTCTCCATGCATTTTATGCATTGGTAAAAGCACTATGATGAAAAGTGTGATATGTTTTCAGGTATCTCCTATACTAATAGAGCCACATGCTCACCGGTTTGCCACATGATGTAGGCCTATGGACTGAACAAGAAACCACCAAAAATTTTAACCAGTCATCGTTCTCACAACACTGAGGACCAGTCATTCGAAATGACTTCTCCATGCATTTTATGCATTGGTAAAAGCACTATGATGAAAAGTGTGATATGTTTTCAGGTATCTCCTATACTAATAGAGCCACATGCTCACCGGTTTGCCACATGATGTAGGCCTATGGACTGAACAAGAAACCACCAAAAATTTTAACCAGTCATCGTTCTCACAACACTGAGGACCAGTCATTCGAAATGACTTCTCCATGCATTTTATGCATTGGTAAAAGCACTATGATGAAAAGTGTGATATGTTTTCAGGTATCTCCTATACTAATAGAGCCACATGCTCACCGGTTTGCCACATGATGTAGGCCTATGGACTGAACAAGAAACCACCAAAAATTTTAACCAGTCATCGTTCTCACAACACTGAGGACCAGTCATTCGAAATGACTTCTCCATGCATTTTATGCATTGGTAAAAGCACTATGATGAAAAGTGTGATATGTTTTCAGGTATCTCCTATACTAATAGAGCCACATGCTCACCGGTTTGCCACATGATGTAGGCCTATGGACTGAACAAGAAACCACCAAAAATTTTAACCAGTCATCGTTCTCACAACACTGAGGACCAGTCATTCGAAATGACTTCTCCATGCATTTTATGCATTGGTAAAAGCACTATGATGAAAAGTGTGATATGTTTTCAGGTATCTCCTATACTAATAGAGCCACATGCTCACCGGTTTGCCACATGATGTAGGCCTATGGACTGAACAAGAAACCACCAAAAATTTTAACCAGTCATCGTTCTCACAACACTGAGGACCAGTCATTCGAAATGACTTCTCCATGCATTTTATGCATTGGTAAAAGCACTATGATGAAAAGTGTGATATGTTTTCAGGTATCTCCTATACTAATAGAGCCACATGCTCACCGGTTTGCCACATGATGTAGGCCTATGGACTGAACAAGAAACCACCAAAAATTTTAACCAGTCATCGTTCTCACAACACTGAGGACCAGTCATTCGAAATGACTTCTCCATGCATTTTATGCATTGGTAAAAGCACTATGATGAAAAGTGTGATATGTTTTCAGGTATCTCCTATACTAATAGAGCCACATGCTCACCGGTTTGCCACATGATGTAGGCCTATGGACTGAACAAGAAACCACCAAAAATTTTAACCAGTCATCGTTCTCACAACACTGAGGACCAGTCATTCGAAATGACTTCTCCATGCATTTTATGCATTGGTAAAAGCACTATGATGAAAAGTGTGATATGTTTTCAGGTATCTCCTATACTAATAGAGCCACATGCTCACCGGTTTGCCACATGATGTAGGCCTATGGACTGAACAAGAAACCACCAAAAATTTTAACCAGTCATCGTTCTCACAACACTGAGGACCAGTCATTCGAAATGACTTCTCCATGCATTTTATGCATTGGTAAAAGCACTATGATGAAAAGTGTGATATGTTTTCAGGTATCTCCTATACTAATAGAGCCACATGCTCACCGGTTTGCCACATGATGTAGGCCTATGGACTGAACAAGAAACCACCAAAAATTTTAACCAGTCATCGTTCTCACAACACTGAGGACCAGTCATTCGAAATGACTTCTCCATGCATTTTATGCATTGGTAAAAGCACTATGATGAAAAGTGTGATATGTTTTCAGGTATCTCCTATACTAATAGAGCCACATGCTCACCGGTTTGCCACATGATGTAGGCCTATGGACTGAACAAGAAACCACCAAAAATTTTAACCAGTCATCGTTCTCACAACACTGAGGACCAGTCATTCGAAATGACTTCTCCATGCATTTTATGCATTGGTAAAAGCACTATGATGAAAAGTGTGATATGTTTTCAGGTATCTCCTATACTAATAGAGCCACATGCTCACCGGTTTGCCACATGATGTAGGCCTATGGACTGAACAAGAAACCACCAAAAATTTTAACCAGTCATCGTTCTCACAACACTGAGGACCAGTCATTCGAAATGACTTCTCCATGCATTTTATGCATTGGTAAAAGCACTATGATGAAAAGTGTGATATGTTTTCAGGTATCTCCTATACTAATAGAGCCACATGCTCACCGGTTTGCCACATGATGTAGGCCTATGGACTGAACAAGAAACCACCAAAAATTTTAACCAGTCATCGTTCTCACAACACTGAGGACCAGTCATTCGAAATGACTTCTCCATGCATTTTATGCATTGGTAAAAGCACTATGATGAAAAGTGTGATATGTTTTCAGGTATCTCCTATACTAATAGAGCCACATGCTCACCGGTTTGCCACATGATGTAGGCCTATGGACTGAACAAGAAACCACCAAAAATTTTAACCAGTCATCGTTCTCACAACACTGAGGACCAGTCATTCGAAATGACTTCTCCATGCATTTTATGCATTGGTAAAAGCACTATGATGAAAAGTGTGATATGTTTTCAGGTATCTCCTATACTAATAGAGCCACATGCTCACCGGTTTGCCACATGATGTAGGCCTATGGACTGAACAAGAAACCACCAAAAATTTTAACCAGTCATCGTTCTCACAACACTGAGGACCAGTCATTCGAAATGACTTCTCCATGCATTTTATGCATTGGTAAAAGCACTATGATGAAAAGTGTGATATGTTTTCAGGTATCTCCTATACTAATAGAGCCACATGCTCACCGGTTTGCCACATGATGTAGGCCTATGGACTGAACAAGAAACCACCAAAAATTTTAACCAGTCATCGTTCTCACAACACTGAGGACCAGTCATTCGAAATGACTTCTCCATGCATTTTATGCATTGGTAAAAGCACTATGATGAAAAGTGTGATATGTTTTCAGGTATCTCCTATACTAATAGAGCCACATGCTCACCGGTTTGCCACATGATGTAGGCCTATGGACTGAACAAGAAACCACCAAAAATTTTAACCAGTCATCGTTCTCACAACACTGAGGACCAGTCATTCGAAATGACTTCTCCATGCATTTTATGCATTGGTAAAAGCACTATGATGAAAAGTGTGATATGTTTTCAGGTATCTCCTATACTAATAGAGCCACATGCTCACCGGTTTGCCACATGATGTAGGCCTATGGACTGAACAAGAAACCACCAAAAATTTTAACCAGTCATCGTTCTCACAACACTGAGGACCAGTCATTCGAAATGACTTCTCCATGCATTTTATGCATTGGTAAAAGCACTATGATGAAAAGTGTGATATGTTTTCAGGTATCTCCTATACTAATAGAGCCACATGCTCACCGGTTTGCCACATGATGTAGGCCTATGGACTGAACAAGAAACCACCAAAAATTTTAACCAGTCATCGTTCTCACAACACTGAGGACCAGTCATTCGAAATGACTTCTCCATGCATTTTATGCATTGGTAAAAGCACTATGATGAAAAGTGTGATATGTTTTCAGGTATCTCCTATACTAATAGAGCCACATGCTCACCGGTTTGCCACATGATGTAGGCCTATGGACTGAACAAGAAACCACCAAAAATTTTAACCAGTCATCGTTCTCACAACACTGAGGACCAGTCATTCGAAATGACTTCTCCATGCATTTTATGCATTGGTAAAAGCACTATGATGAAAAGTGTGATATGTTTTCAGGTATCTCCTATACTAATAGAGCCACATGCTCACCGGTTTGCCACATGATGTAGGCCTATGGACTGAACAAGAAACCACCAAAAATTTTAACCAGTCATCGTTCTCACAACACTGAGGACCAGTCATTCGAAATGACTTCTCCATGCATTTTATGCATTGGTAAAAGCACTATGATGAAAAGTGTGATATGTTTTCAGGTATCTCCTATACTAATAGAGCCACATGCTCACCGGTTTGCCACATGATGTAGGCCTATGGACTGAACAAGAAACCACCAAAAATTTTAACCAGTCATCGTTCTCACAACACTGAGGACCAGTCATTCGAAATGACTTCTCCATGCATTTTATGCATTGGTAAAAGCACTATGATGAAAAGTGTGATATGTTTTCAGGTATCTCCTATACTAATAGAGCCACATGCTCACCGGTTTGCCACATGATGTAGGCCTATGGACTGAACAAGAAACCACCAAAAATTTTAACCAGTCATCGTTCTCACAACACTGAGGACCAGTCATTCGAAATGACTTCTCCATGCATTTTATGCATTGGTAAAAGCACTATGATGAAAAGTGTGATATGTTTTCAGGTATCTCCTATACTAATAGAGCCACATGCTCACCGGTTTGCCACATGATGTAGGCCTATGGACTGAACAAGAAACCACCAAAAATTTTAACCAGTCATCGTTCTCACAACACTGAGGACCAGTCATTCGAAATGACTTCTCCATGCATTTTATGCATTGGTAAAAGCACTATGATGAAAAGTGTGATATGTTTTCAGGTATCTCCTATACTAATAGAGCCACATGCTCACCGGTTTGCCACATGATGTAGGCCTATGGACTGAACAAGAAACCACCAAAAATTTTAACCAGTCATCGTTCTCACAACACTGAGGACCAGTCATTCGAAATGACTTCTCCATGCATTTTATGCATTGGTAAAAGCACTATGATGAAAAGTGTGATATGTTTTCAGGTATCTCCTATACTAATAGAGCCACATGCTCACCGGTTTGCCACATGATGTAGGCCTATGGACTGAACAAGAAACCACCAAAAATTTTAACCAGTCATCGTTCTCACAACACTGAGGACCAGTCATTCGAAATGACTTCTCCATGCATTTTATGCATTGGTAAAAGCACTATGATGAAAAGTGTGATATGTTTTCAGGTATCTCCTATACTAATAGAGCCACATGCTCACCGGTTTGCCACATGATGTAGGCCTATGGACTGAACAAGAAACCACCAAAAATTTTAACCAGTCATCGTTCTCACAACACTGAGGACCAGTCATTCGAAATGACTTCTCCATGCATTTTATGCATTGGTAAAAGCACTATGATGAAAAGTGTGATATGTTTTCAGGTATCTCCTATACTAATAGAGCCACATGCTCACCGGTTTGCCACATGATGTAGGCCTATGGACTGAACAAGAAACCACCAAAAATTTTAACCAGTCATCGTTCTCACAACACTGAGGACCAGTCATTCGAAATGACTTCTCCATGCATTTTATGCATTGGTAAAAGCACTATGATGAAAAGTGTGATATGTTTTCAGGTATCTCCTATACTAATAGAGCCACATGCTCACCGGTTTGCCACATGATGTAGGCCTATGGACTGAACAAGAAACCACCAAAAATTTTAACCAGTCATCGTTCTCACAACACTGAGGACCAGTCATTCGAAATGACTTCTCCATGCATTTTATGCATTGGTAAAAGCACTATGATGAAAAGTGTGATATGTTTTCAGGTATCTCCTATACTAATAGAGCCACATGCTCACCGGTTTGCCACATGATGTAGGCCTATGGACTGAACAAGAAACCACCAAAAATTTTAACCAGTCATCGTTCTCACAACACTGAGGACCAGTCATTCGAAATGACTTCTCCATGCATTTTATGCATTGGTAAAAGCACTATGATGAAAAGTGTGATATGTTTTCAGGTATCTCCTATACTAATAGAGCCACATGCTCACCGGTTTGCCACATGATGTAGGCCTATGGACTGAACAAGAAACCACCAAAAATTTTAACCAGTCATCGTTCTCACAACACTGAGGACCAGTCATTCGAAATGACTTCTCCATGCATTTTATGCATTGGTAAAAGCACTATGATGAAAAGTGTGATATGTTTTCAGGTATCTCCTATACTAATAGAGCCACATGCTCACCGGTTTGCCACATGATGTAGGCCTATGGACTGAACAAGAAACCACCAAAAATTTTAACCAGTCATCGTTCTCACAACACTGAGGACCAGTCATTCGAAATGACTTCTCCATGCATTTTATGCATTGGTAAAAGCACTATGATGAAAAGTGTGATATGTTTTCAGGTATCTCCTATACTAATAGAGCCACATGCTCACCGGTTTGCCACATGATGTAGGCCTATGGACTGAACAAGAAACCACCAAAAATTTTAACCAGTCATCGTTCTCACAACACTGAGGACCAGTCATTCGAAATGACTTCTCCATGCATTTTATGCATTGGTAAAAGCACTATGATGAAAAGTGTGATATGTTTTCAGGTATCTCCTATACTAATAGAGCCACATGCTCACCGGTTTGCCACATGATGTAGGCCTATGGACTGAACAAGAAACCACCAAAAATTTTAACCAGTCATCGTTCTCACAACACTGAGGACCAGTCATTCGAAATGACTTCTCCATGCATTTTATGCATTGGTAAAAGCACTATGATGAAAAGTGTGATATGTTTTCAGGTATCTCCTATACTAATAGAGCCACATGCTCACCGGTTTGCCACATGATGTAGGCCTATGGACTGAACAAGAAACCACCAAAAATTTTAACCAGTCATCGTTCTCACAACACTGAGGACCAGTCATTCGAAATGACTTCTCCATGCATTTTATGCATTGGTAAAAGCACTATGATGAAAAGTGTGATATGTTTTCAGGTATCTCCTATACTAATAGAGCCACATGCTCACCGGTTTGCCACATGATGTAGGCCTATGGACTGAACAAGAAACCACCAAAAATTTTAACCAGTCATCGTTCTCACAACACTGAGGACCAGTCATTCGAAATGACTTCTCCATGCATTTTATGCATTGGTAAAAGCACTATGATGAAAAGTGTGATATGTTTTCAGGTATCTCCTATACTAATAGAGCCACATGCTCACCGGTTTGCCACATGATGTAGGCCTATGGACTGAACAAGAAACCACCAAAAATTTTAACCAGTCATCGTTCTCACAACACTGAGGACCAGTCATTCGAAATGACTTCTCCATGCATTTTATGCATTGGTAAAAGCACTATGATGAAAAGTGTGATATGTTTTCAGGTATCTCCTATACTAATAGAGCCACATGCTCACCGGTTTGCCACATGATGTAGGCCTATGGACTGAACAAGAAACCACCAAAAATTTTAACCAGTCATCGTTCTCACAACACTGAGGACCAGTCATTCGAAATGACTTCTCCATGCATTTTATGCATTGGTAAAAGCACTATGATGAAAAGTGTGATATGTTTTCAGGTATCTCCTATACTAATAGAGCCACATGCTCACCGGTTTGCCACATGATGTAGGCCTATGGACTGAACAAGAAACCACCAAAAATTTTAACCAGTCATCGTTCTCACAACACTGAGGACCAGTCATTCGAAATGACTTCTCCATGCATTTTATGCATTGGTAAAAGCACTATGATGAAAAGTGTGATATGTTTTCAGGTATCTCCTATACTAATAGAGCCACATGCTCACCGGTTTGCCACATGATGTAGGCCTATGGACTGAACAAGAAACCACCAAAAATTTTAACCAGTCATCGTTCTCACAACACTGAGGACCAGTCATTCGAAATGACTTCTCCATGCATTTTATGCATTGGTAAAAGCACTATGATGAAAAGTGTGATATGTTTTCAGGTATCTCCTATACTAATAGAGCCACATGCTCACCGGTTTGCCACATGATGTAGGCCTATGGACTGAACAAGAAACCACCAAAAATTTTAACCAGTCATCGTTCTCACAACACTGAGGACCAGTCATTCGAAATGACTTCTCCATGCATTTTATGCATTGGTAAAAGCACTATGATGAAAAGTGTGATATGTTTTCAGGTATCTCCTATACTAATAGAGCCACATGCTCACCGGTTTGCCACATGATGTAGGCCTATGGACTGAACAAGAAACCACCAAAAATTTTAACCAGTCATCGTTCTCACAACACTGAGGACCAGTCATTCGAAATGACTTCTCCATGCATTTTATGCATTGGTAAAAGCACTATGATGAAAAGTGTGATATGTTTTCAGGTATCTCCTATACTAATAGAGCCACATGCTCACCGGTTTGCCACATGATGTAGGCCTATGGACTGAACAAGAAACCACCAAAATTTTAACCAGTCATCGTTCTCACAACACTGAGGACCAGTCATTCGAAATGACTTCTCCATGCATTTTATGCATTGGTAAAAGCACTATGATGAAAAGTGTGATATGTTTTCAGGTATCTCCTATACTAATAGAGCCACATGCTCACCGGTTTGCCACATGATGTAGGCCTATGGACTGAACAAGAAACCACCAAAAATTTTAACCAGTCATCGTTCTCACAACACTGAGGACCAGTCATTCGAAATGACTTCTCCATGCATTTTATGCATTGGTAAAAGCACTATGATGAAAAGTGTGATATGTTTTCAGGTATCTCCTATACTAATAGAGCCACATGCTCACCGGTTTGCCACATGATGTAGGCCTATGGACTGAACAAGAAACCACCAAAAATTTTAACCAGTCATCGTTCTCACAACACTGAGGACCAGTCATTCGAAATGACTTCTCCATGCATTTTATGCATTGGTAAAAGCACTATGATGAAAAGTGTGATATGTTTTCAGGTATCTCCTATACTAATAGAGCCACATGCTCACCGGTTTGCCACATGATGTAGGCCTATGGACTGAACAAGAAACCACCAAAAATTTTAACCAGTCATCGTTCTCACAACACTGAGGACCAGTCATTCGAAATGACTTCTCCATGCATTTTATGCATTGGTAAAAGCACTATGATGAAAAGTGTGATATGTTTTCAGGTATCTCCTATACTAATAGAGCCACATGCTCACCGGTTTGCCACATGATGTAGGCCTATGGACTGAACAAGAAACCACCAAAAATTTTAACCAGTCATCGTTCTCACAACACTGAGGACCAGTCATTCGAAATGACTTCTCCATGCATTTTATGCATTGGTAAAAGCACTATGATGAAAAGTGTGATATGTTTTCAGGTATCTCCTATACTAATAGAGCCACATGCTCACCGGTTTGCCACATGATGTAGGCCTATGGACTGAACAAGAAACCACCAAAAATTTTAACCAGTCATCGTTCTCACAACACTGAGGACCAGTCATTCGAAATGACTTCTCCATGCATTTTATGCATTGGTAAAAGCACTATGATGAAAAGTGTGATATGTTTTCAGGTATCTCCTATACTAATAGAGCCACATGCTCACCGGTTTGCCACATGATGTAGGCCTATGGACTGAACAAGAAACCACCAAAAATTTTAACCAGTCATCGTTCTCACAACACTGAGGACCAGTCATTCGAAATGACTTCTCCATGCATTTTATGCATTGGTAAAAGCACTATGATGAAAAGTGTGATATGTTTTCAGGTATCTCCTATACTAATAGAGCCACATGCTCACCGTTTTGCCACATGATGTAGGCCTATGGACTGAACAAGAAACCACCAAAAATTTTAACCAGTCATCGTTCTCACAACACTGAGGACCAGTCATTCGAAATGACTTCTCCATGCATTTTATGCATTGGTAAAAGCACTATGA
Source organism: Ranitomeya imitator (assembly GCF_032444005.1). Classification (NCBI taxonomy): domain Eukaryota; kingdom Metazoa; phylum Chordata; class Amphibia; order Anura; family Dendrobatidae; genus Ranitomeya; species Ranitomeya imitator. The sequence goes on from NW_027194708.1 coordinate 121,195, forward strand.
TGAAAAGTGTGATATGTTTTCAGGTATCTCCTATACTAATAGAGCCACATGCTCACCGGTTTGCCACATGATGTAGGCCTATGGACTGAACAAGAAACCACCAAAAATTTTAACCAGTCATCGTTCTCACAACACTGAGGACCAGTCATTCGAAATGACTTCTCCATGCATTTTATGCATTGGTAAAAGCACTATGATGAAAAGTGTGATATGTTTTCAGGTATCTCCTATACTAATAGAGCCACATGCTCACCGGTTTGCCACATGATGTAGGCCTATGGACTGAACAAGAAACCACCAAAAATTTTAACCAGTCATCGTTCTCACAACACTGAGGACCAGTCATTCGAAATGACTTCTCCATGCATTTTATGCATTGGTAAAAGCACTATGATGAAAAGTGTGATATGTTTTCAGGTATCTCCTATACTAATAGAGCCACATGCTCACCGGTTTGCCACATGATGTAGGCCTATGGACTGAACAAGAAACCACCAAAAATTTTAACCAGTCATCGTTCTCACAACACTGAGGACCAGTCATTCGAAATGACTTCTCCATGCATTTTATGCATTGGTAAAAGCACTATGATGAAAAGTGTGATATGTTTTCAGGTATCTCCTATACTAATAGAGCCACATGCTCACCGGTTTGCCACATGATGTAGGCCTATGGACTGAACAAGAAACCACCAAAATTTTAACCAGTCATCGTTCTCACAACACTGAGGACCAGTCATTCAAAATGACTTCTCCATGCATTTTATGCATTGGTAAAAGCACTATGATGAAAAGTGTGATATGTTTTCAGGTATCTCCTATACTAATAGAGCCACATGCTCACCG